>NC_079444.1:9566895-9701895 GCF_903798145.1 Danio aesculapii | reverse complement strand
TGGTCTGAGATGAGCAGTGTTCACTCTTTTTTTTCAGTGCAATGGCTCCCGCGGAGCCTGAAGTGGCCCACCTGTACAATGGCAGAGGGGGGCCAAAGATTCAAATTCATATATGGGCCATTTAAGGCAAAAAATGTGGCCCAGTTATTTTAAAACATGTGGGCCAGTTTGGCAAATATTTGGCACAGTAAACTCTGGCTTATGCAGCCGTTAGTCTATAATGGCCTAGAGAAGATATGGAAAATGTGGCCCAGTTATCCTAAAACAAATGTGGGCCACTTTTGGCAAATATTTGACACACTTAGCTCTGGCTAATGTGGCTGTGAGCCTAAAGTGGCCCAGAGAAGATATGGCAAATGTAGCCCAGTTATCCTAAAACATAATTGGACCACATAAACTAAAGTCACTATCATGGAGAAAAGTGTTTGCATTAGTTGTGCTCATAGCCCTGAACCTCTTAATATAATTTATCTTTTCGGCTGCTGTAACTTTTAAAAACTTTGCTTGAAAAGTTTATTCATTACAGCTAACAAACCAAGTAAAAAAAGAACAATAAATTGAAGTAAAGCACAACCTGTGATGAAATAATAATTCACTAATGTTAACCAATGTTTAATCCATTATTAGAAGTAACGTGATAACATGCTTGCACATGCCACAGGATTATGAAGGTTTATAAGCTTCTATGGTTCAACTTCTGCTCACAGAGACATCAATAATCAGCGTATGAACCTCAACAACGGTGACAACAAAATGAACAAAACTTACAAACATCACAAACAGGATATTAAAAGTGACAAAATCAACAACGTCAACATAAACAGCAGAATCAAAAGCAAATAATGAAAACTGCAGCATCAATAAGCTATATAATGTACTGCAATGCATGCTGGGATTTTTGTACTTTGCCACACCCAGCAAGTGTAAGGTGTAGGACAGATCTGGGCCAGAATAAAAGCAAATTGTGGCCCAGAATAGGGTCAGTTCTGGTTCATTTGGTTGAATTCTGGCTAATGTGTTGTATTGCTTTGGCTTATTTGTGGCCCAGATCTGACAAACAGGAGCGGACCGCCCTAGAGCATCATTCCATTCAGTATATGGTCCAGATGTAAGCGTCTGGTGAGGGCCAGATCTGGGCCAGAATAAAAGCGAACTGTGGCCCACAATAGGGTCAGTTCTGGTTAATTTCGTTGAATTCTGACTGATATATGGTATTACTATGGCTTAATTGTGGCCCAGATCTGGCAAACAAGAGCGGACCGCCCAAGTGCCATCATTCCATGCGGTATGTGGGCCAGATGTAAGTGTCTGGTGTGGGCCGGATTTGGGCCACATGAATTTTGCTAGCTGCATGGGTTAATTAATCTGTGGAATGAACCGCCCACTTATCCAGCACGTTTTACGCAGCAGATGCCCTTTTAGTCGCAATTCAACACTGGGAAACTCCCACACACTCTTGCACACACTCACATACACTACGGCCAATTTAGCTTATTCAATTCACCTATACCACATGCCTTTCAATTGTGGGGGAAACTGGAGCACTGGGAGGAAACAAACTCCACACAGAAATGCCAACTGACCCAGTCGGGGCTCAAACCAGCGACCTTCTTGCTGTGAGGCGATTGTGCTACCCACTGTGCCACTTTGCAGCCCTTTATTCATTTATCCTTCATTTTACTAGGAATTTCCCATTGAGATATGCATCTCTTCTAGCAGGGCCAAAATTGCAGTACCAAAAGCTTCAGATACAAAATTAGACACACATAAATTATTACAAATTAAAATTTATTTACACAAAACATTCAGATGATTCTTCCATGTAAGACTTATTTTTAGAGTTGGAATTGTTTCCTACATGATACACTCTGCATTTAAATTCACATTTTGCTGTCAGAAAGATGCTAAAATCCCAAATAACTTGTACTGTACAGTGGTGGGATAACAATTACAAAGCAACTGCCATTTTGGGTTTACAACACTAATTTATTTCACATACATTTTTATTTTATTTAATAAGTAATTTTTGTAACTGTTCTCTTGCAGATCCATTTGTTTAAATTAGCACATGACTCTCCTCTCCAGACTGAAACTGAAGTTATCATAGCACAGTCATAATAACTGTATCGAAGCAAGTACCTGAAACAACAATAAAGAAACTGTTTTATTATAAGTAGACTAAGTCATTTATTAGTATGACATGATAATGTAGGTAGACAGACATTTAAGCTAACCAGTTCAGTGATATCTCACCAATCTGTCAAAAATGAACTGCCATCGACCCAATACCACCGTCTATTATATTTCTTTGTCAGACCAATCCAATAAGAATCCGAAGCAGCAACCTTCAGTAAAAACTCCTGTTATGAGTGAACAGTAATTTATTATTAATTGGCAACTACACTGTAAAGGAATATCTGTAAATTAATGTTTCTCAAAATCCATTCAGTTTTAAAGAGCCCCTATTATGGATTTTTGAAAATGACCTTCCTTTCATGCAGTGTGTAACACAGCTCTTAGTGAATGAAAACATCATGTAGAGTTTAAATTCTAAATGTTCATCCTGTATAAAGTTAATGTCTCTCAAAAGAAAAAGTCAACTTAGAGTCATTAAAACAAGACATTTTCCAAACAGATCCCAAACATGTTTTTATTTTTCTTCATTTATCTATACTTTTGAATTGCATTATGGGACCTTGATCTTTCTTATAAAAACGTTTTTGACACACTGAGGAAGGCATTGTGTGAAACGTTTGTGTGTTCTGTTTCACCTAAAGAATGTAAAATAAAACTCTACGATGCAATTATTTGATGAGTGCGAATCATGACCTTTTTGAACAACAACTGAGATCTGGTGACTGTGGAGGCCATTCGAGTACAGTGAACTTATTGTCATGTTCAAGAAACCTGTCTGAGATGATTCACGCTTTATGACATGGTGCGTTATCCTGCTGGAAGTAGCCATCAGAAGATGGGTACACTGTGGTCATAAAATGGTTAGCAACAATACTCAGGAAGGCTGTGGTGTTGACATGATGCTCAACTGGTACTAATGGACCCAAAGTGTGCCAAGAAAATATCTCCCACACCATTACACCACCACCACCAGCCTGAACCGTTGATACAAGGCAGGATGGATCCATGCCTTCATGTTGTTGATGCCAAATTCTGACCCTACCATCCGAATGTCTCAGCAGAAATCGAGACTCGTCAGAGCAGGTAACGTTTTCCAAACTTCTATTATATAGTCCATTAGGTTAGCCTGTGCAAATCATAGCCTCAGTTTCCTGTTCTTAGATGACAGGAGTGTCACCCGGTGTGGTCTTCTGCTGCTGTAGCTCATCCGCCTCATGGTTAGATGTGCTGTGTATTCAGAGATGCTCTTCTACCTGGGTTGTAACAAGTTACCAACCTCGGTTTTATACCTCGGTTGTAACAAGTGGATATTTGAGTTACTGTAGCCTTTCTATCAGCTGGACCCAGTCTGGCCATTATCCTCTTAACTCACCTCATACTTAACATCGCCTCCTAATAATTCACTCACCTTCGCGCGATCAAAAGCACCCCCCAACCCTCTTTACTTCGTGTGATCAAAAGCATCGCTTGCGTTAACGAGCAGTTGGACAGGTGTACCTAATAAAGTGGTCGTTAAGTGGATATTACGGTATAAAAACTTTTTATTTTACAGACCTACTTCTCTATATACTATTATATTACTTCAAACTTATAAAACGTCAATAAAAGTCACTTTGTTAAACTATTGAGTTGGAATTTCAACATCAAAAGTCGATTGAGCAGAGATCAAGGTCCAATAATACAATTGACAACCGTAAATAAACGGTAAACACAAGATAATAAACTGCTAATTAACAGATATCTTGTAATAAAAAAGTGAATTTTACAGACCAACAGTAACTTACTTTTTCCTTTGGGCTCTTTATTATAGCCAGATCTGCTTTTCTCTGTTGACAGTCTCGTCTGCTGTCACTCCAGCTTTTCTTCTCAGATGAAATATAATAGAAACTGAAGTTGTAGTAAATCCACTTAAAGTTGTCATCAAGCTGATCTGTAAACGCAACCAGTTTAGACAATTAAATTCTTTCCATGCAAAAATGTATGCAGTATCATGGTTGAATTCATTCCTCATTACCAGTTGAGCATATAGTTAGATAGAATAAACATAAAAACCTTGCTCATAAAAGCCAAGCTGTAGTTCATCAATCTGGTTTATTATATGTTGTCTTTCCTCGTTGAGGTTGGTGATGTTGTTTAGTATCTCCTCTCGTTCTTCATTGAGTTCAGTGATGTGTGTTAGTAAGTGTTTTCTCTGAATGATGAAAAACACACAGACCATTATTACAGCCGTCAGCAGAAGAGCACACAACAATCCCAAACACACTTCAACTGCTCTCTGCTTTCTGCTCTTCACCGAGACGCTTCCTGAGGACGAAGAACACAAGATGTTGACTTTTTATTCACTCTTATGACAGTAAAAACTTAATCACACTTACGTACCTGTGATTTGAGGTGGCTGGTGTTTCTGTGCATGTGTCTTCAGGTAAAGATGTCCTTCGATATTAAAGTTTTCATAAACAGCTTCAGGTATCGCTGAGTCTGTCATTATGATGCTGTGTTAATGGTATTTTTGTTAAAGCTGCACTGCTTTCCTCCACAGCTCTACACTTTAAATGACTAAACTTCTGAAACCAACATTTCAACACCAGCTGAAGACAGATCCTTTTTTTTCCGTAACCACATTACCTAAATCTAAAAAGAAGAAGGAAGAAAAATCTCTTCTCAGCATCACTCCTCTGTTTGGTTTGTTCTCTAATCTAGCTTTCCAACAAAACATGCGCATTGTATGTTGCTACTTGTTTATTTATATGTCAAATTGCAATTGTGAGTTAAAATGTTCTTAAATGTAAATAATTTCATGATAAAACAATTTAAAAAGATTTGAAACTCATGACTCTATGGTAAAAGTTTCATTGTGGTCTTTGCTTCTGTTTCTTTCGGCTTGTCATTTCTTTCTCATGTCTTCTAGTTCCTTTTTTAATGGTTAGCCGGAAAGTTTCAACAGGTCATTTAACCACAACTAAATGTATAGCATTACCTTTTATGACCAAAGTTATGACTGAAGAAGGATGTGTCTGTTTTTTATTATTATTTTAATAATTTTAACTAGAATAACTAAATAAATAATAAAATCACTCTTTATTTTGATGATCTGTTTGTTGAATTAAGTTACATTGCATCTACATGCCAACTACTTCTCATTAGATTATAAGTAGAGTGTTAGGTTGGGGTTAGTGTTAGTGTTAGTGTAAGTTTACATGTACGGGCAAAGTTTCTTATAGTCAGTTAAATGCCTGTTTAGCAGCAATATCAACATATTAAGCAGACAGTCTACTAATATTCAAATGGACCATCAAAATAAAGTGTCACCAATTATGTATTATTATTATTATCATTATTATTATTATTATATTAATGAAATAATCTTAATCATGGCGACGCAGTGGCGCAGTAGGTAGTGCTGTCACCTCACAGCAAGAAGGTCGCTGGTTCGAGCCTCGGCTGGGTCAGTTGGTGTTTCTGTGTGGAGTTTGCATGTTCTCCCCGTGTTCACGTGGGTTTTCTCCAGGTTCTCCGGTTTCCCCCACAAGTCCAAAGACATGCGGCACAGGTGAATTGGGTAGGCTAAAGTTATCCATGGTGTATTTGTGTGAATGAGAGTGTATGAGTGTTTCCCAGTAATGGGTTGTAGCCGGAAGGGCATCCGCTGTGTAAAACATACGCTGGATAAGTTGGCGGTTCATTCCGCTGTGGCGACCCCAGATTAATAAAAGGACTTCGCTGAAAAGTAAGAGAATGAATGTTTCAATCACGTCCAAGTTTTCTAAGTTGCAAAATGTAACTTGATTTCTTAAGTCAGTTAAATGTAAGTGAAACAACTTGATTCTACTTAAAACTTGAAGGCAACGTTTTTTATTTAAAAAAAATAAATAAGAGAGCTCTACAAATATTTTATTACAATATTATTATAACAATTACAGTTAGAGAGCTCAATTATAGGGCAACACGGTGGCACAGTGGGTAGCAGGAGTCTATGGGTGTTTCCCATAGGGGCGTGACCCCTGATTAATAAAGGGACTAGAATAGAAAAGTGAATCCGGAAAGAAAATGAATGAATGAATGAATGAATGAATGAATGAGTTCAATGATTACTATGGGAATTGTCATTGTAGAGCTCACTATTCAGTGCTATCTCTTATAATTATCAAGCCTCACTTGTGGCAAGCTGTTTTAGTCTAAATTGTTTCAATGCTGAGATACACATTATAATTGCTTAGCTCTACAATTATACAGCACTACAGTTTACCAATAATAATTACAATTAAAGAGCTCTACTTTTGTTTCCAGTGACTTCCATTATTTTTTAAATTACAGAGCTGTAGAACTGACCTGTGATGCGTTTCCGAAAACCATCGTTAGCTAACTAAGGTCGCAAGTTCTGTCATTACAAAGCAAGTTCGTTAATTTGGCATTTCCCAAATACAAATAATATTTGCAAACTGTGTCGCAAACTTGTACGCTTACAACTACACCTTTAGAGCTGTAGTTAGACGCATAGTTCCTGGCTGTGCTCTATTCCTAGTTATCCCCCCTATGCCCTATTCATTTAGAATGTTCCAACATTTAAACTTGGAATAATTTTTAAAAAACATTAAGGTTATCTGTCTTGGGTGTAATTTCAATGTATTTTAACAGTTCAGTTTTAGCGATCATCATATTGACAATTGCTTTCCCTTCGTAGTGCACTTTGAAAACAATTTTGCTATTTTGAATACAGCCGTGGCTCATGACGAAAGCTATAGGTGAGCTATTATTTAAAAGCAGAATTTACATTACATCTCTAAAGCTTGTGAAAACAAAATATATAGCATACGTTAATGGTTTTAATTTATAGTAGGTTATTTATTGCAAAATACATATGTAGCCTACTGTATATGACATGGGCCTGTAGGTTAGAACATTTCTGCAGTGGTTTGAATGTGTCAATTTGTGAAAGTAGACTTTTATAAGATAAAAAAATAATAATAATAATGATATTAAGTGGAATTTTTTATTTCTTGTAAATTAGGCCTACAACCATTAACGATTTACATGATTTATAGATGAGATTAGTGTTAGCATAGTGATTTTATGTAATTCTCAACAATACTTGTAAAGGATTCATAGGTCCTATATGTGTCGTTTATATATATTTCAATTAATATGGAAAACGAGTGCGTGTTTTTACCAAAACTAATATTGGATTTTTTTACATTTGTGTGATCGTGTAAAACAATATAATTTTCACAAAAAATTATGGGTTTTTCTCTAAAGTACTCCACCCTGTTTAGAACATCATTATGGACATTTTATATCATAACTAACGTTTTTCAACATTTTACAGTGTTTTGGGAAACACTGGTCACTACATCGTTTTTTTCCTAAATGATGTATCCTACTATGATAATTCAGCCATGAGTTATGTTGTTGTTTGAGAAACGCACGCCTGTACAGTGACTTTTAATTTCGATAAATGTTTCCGGTGAACTTTTATGTCACGTATTTAAGATCTGCCTTTAAAATCAATGATCTACACTATCTATTGGAGTCTAGATTTAAAATGGGCCACACACCGAATAAGCCCTCTACCAAATTGCATTGTGCCAGAACACATATTTAAAATATCAACATTAATTTTACCATGGTATCTTCTATGGATGAAGCAGCACTCCGTGTTCAGCTACTGCTGCCTACAGGTTTAAATTTAAACATCTTTTAGTAACAGATTACGATGAGAATAAAATGCATTAAATAATGCTTAACCAATGCTCAGATAATCGTGAGTTAATGCATAACACATGTGAGCTAAACCATTTATTAATGATTACAATGGCGGTCAAAAGAGCTTAATGCGCTGCAACTTAAGAAAACACATGCAAATAGAAAAGACACCAGCAAATTAAGAAAACATCATCAGTTTGACAACACACATGTTACAAATCCTCACAATGCAAACTCAAATAGAAAACCCAACGCAATTCCTAGATTACTGAATGAGCAACAAACGAACAATCGGTCTGATTCATACATTAAGTAATCTATAAATTGTTGCAAATATATATATATATATATATATATATATATATATATATATATATATATATATATATATATATATATATATATATATATATATATATATATATATATATATATATATATATATATACTGTATATACTGTATATAGCAGTATATACCATAATCTATCAATTCCCTATGTTAACTAAAAATCCAAATTCATATGTAATAATTACCATAATAGTTATAAAGTTATGTACTTTAGCTTCAAGTTGACTTATTAATCATTATCTAATGATTTGCTGAGGTATCATTACTTTACACCTTGAGGCACAGTATTTTGATTTATAATGATATTGGATAACCAGATAAGATAGATTAAAGATAAATTCATTGTTTCATCCGGGTGTTCCAGTTTCACCCACAATCTAAAAACACGTGGTATAGGGGTACTGGGTAAGCTAAATTGTCCGTATGTATGTTTGTAAATGAGTGTGTATGGATGTTTCCTGGTGATGGGTTGCAGCTGGTAGGGCATCCGCTGCAAAGAACATATGCTGGATAAGTTGGTGGTCCATTTCGCTGTGGCGATCCCAGATTAATAAAGGGACTAGGCCGAAATGTCCAACTTCCGTAATGACTGTTGGAAAGCATAATGACATGGTATAGTGCTGTTCTACAAACAGCCGCATGGAGAGAGAGAAAGAGTATATTTATTTTAATAAAAACAAATGTAAAGATCCAACAGGAACACATTCAAATTTTAATGACCTGACAAAGAAGTAAAGCCCCATTCAGACAATACAATTTTTATTGTTTAGATAAAATCTTGACAAATTTACCAGACTATGACATCCTGTCATTAAGAAGCTGCATGAATGACAAATGCCTTAGCTATTGTCTATTGAGTGTTTTATCACTGACAGCAGTTTCCCCCATAAATATATACAAAATTACCTCACTTAAAATAAAACATAATGAGTTTGTTTATTAGGTAATTGTGAAACTGAATAAAGAACAATCTAGGTTAAACCAAGAACATAAAGACAACAAGTTATTATGTACTTGTTACATAATGAGTGATTTAAGGGTTAATATTTGTTCTCTCACAGATCCATCCATGGGAAGTATTGCAGGCATAAGAAAAGTACTTTGTTTCAGACACTACAGCACAGTTGAGGCTGTCAGACCCAAACCTAAAACATTCAATGTTTAAACATCAGAAATTTTACTTTGAATAATTTATGCTCTGTTTATCATATGATACTAACTGTAAATAGTAAATTAGTGATCACTTACCCATTTGCCACTGAAGGATCATCAATCCATTTCCAGTCTCCATTTGTCTGCCTCCAACCGACCCATAAACTATTATTCTGAAGAACCTTTTTCAAAAAGGTCTGTAATGATAAAATATAGCTTTATGATATTTTGTGTCTGTATAATACATGATTACAATTCACTTGACCAGATTTTAATGTTTAATTAAACATATAAAAAAATACAATAAAAAATATATTGTAAAATGCAGTTATATATATATATATATACATATATATATATATATATATATATATATATATATATATATATATATATATATATATATATATATATATATATATATATATATGATTCACGTCAATTTAAAAATAAAAAAGTTAAATCATTTAAAAGTTTTTGTAAAATCTGAAAACTGTAGCAGATGTCAAACTAAATCTTTTCTTTGTTGCTTACTGATTCCCCTGTTCTCTTTGCGATAACCAGATCTGCTTTTCTCTGTTGACAGTCTCGTCTGCTGTCACTCCAGCTCTTCTTCTCAAATGAAATATAATAGAAGCTGGAGCTGTAGTAAATCCACTTAAAGTTGTCAGCAAGCTGATCTGTAAACGCAACCAGTTTAGAAATCAATTTAAATTAGTTAATCTTGTAAGGATGGCTATATCTCTCCAAAATATTAAACCCTGAGAACTGTAATGGAACTCCACACGAGACACGACTACGAGAACGGTCAGGCATTAAAACAATAAACTTTCTAATCTGAGAAGAAGATCAGCTAGGAAATCAGTTCAGGTTGTGTCGATCATGCATCCTGAGCCCCCCTCTTTGCCCTGGACTTTACCTTCTCCACCAGAGCAGCTCCACACAGGATGTCTACGTTTTTAATATGATGTATCTTGTGGCTCTATATTCATGTTTGGTGTCATTTTAAATGTCTCCGTGTGATTGGTAAAGTGGTCCTAATTTCACTGTAATATTTTACAATCTCCTTTATATCAGTTCATTTGGGTTCTGACTTTGATAAGATCTCTACCAGATGCTCCACTCCAGGGAAAATGGTCTTCACTTCAACTCATGACCAGGCAAGAGTCTTGGTGAAGCTTTTATTGTCTAGAATTGATGGTGATTTGAGTATTTAGGCGAAACGTGCAGAAGTGTCTGTGGGATTCTGTAGTCAGGATAGCCCGTTGCACTATATAAGTCTCTGAGCTCTGCCTCAGGACTCATATGCTGCAGTGTATTTCTACATGGTCAGGTATTAATCTCTAACTCTTAAATGTATCTGAGTAATTGATGTTGTACAGTCTGAATTGGCTTATTTTGTTTAATTATGTGAATGGGAATATAAAATCTTTGCCTGACAAATAAATGTAAAATTCTTGTTTAACTCTAATATCTCCTGAAATCATTTAAATCTAGTAGATTGTTTAGGCTGATGTTTCTGCAGCCTACGACCAGGATTAGTCATGCATTCGGGCTCAATGGATGGAGCATAGGCACAGAATTAGAGACCTGTTGATTTCTGACAATCACTGACTTGGTATGATATAATCTAGTGGCTAAATCAAACTTTCTTTATGTAGAGTATGAGCAAGCATGGGGCCTAATATTACTTAAAGGAAATTAGTTTACAGTTATATCCTCTATCTAAGAACCAGAACTGGCGAGGATGTGTCCGTGAGTAGATAGCTGGCCAACATACTGACTCTAAGCGACTTTGGGTAAACGATGAACCATTAACTGAAAATAAGGATTTATTGAGGTAATCAATCTAAATTAGACCAAACCACAACCTATAAGGTATAATCAGCCTAAATTGGATGAATCTAAATTTAAATTATTATAAATTGGGGTCAAATTAAATTCGGAGTTGGAGACAAATTAAAATCAATTTTAACAGGTAAAAATATTTCTTACACGTGTTTAACCTTCACCCTTACTGTTAGTTCCGTCAAAGAACTAATAGATGGATCCTTATAATCTTTATGGCCATGTCAAAATGAGCTGACAAAACATTAAAATAATCCACACGTTTATAATCATTTAACTTCTCGTGATGTAAAAAGCTGCATTTTTGTAACAAACAACTCAATTCTCCAATGGATTTTCAAAAATTACTTTTACCCTCCCAGATGTCTTATTTTTTGTCCCTTGTTCCTTAAGCCTGTATTCTTTGCTCCCCATGTTAGTCCACATAGTTAGCCCTATTAATTGCCCTGGTTATTGGTTGTCACACCACCCACATGACTTTGCTACCATGGACTCAACAACCCATTTAAACTGACCATGGTGGTTCTTGAGGGACACTATGGGTTCCTAAATTATGACCTGACAAAATGTTGATCCCCCTTCAGGACACCACTCAAGTCATTATGTTTGCCACACCAGTTATAATGTCCAGCACTCCAGAGTCTCGCCCCATCATGGCTACCCTGGGCATGGGTCCTCGCCCTATTATGGCTGTTATCTCAAAGACTCATCATGGCTACCATCACGAAGCCTCGCTCATTCATGGCCTTAGTTCCTAAGCCTCCATCTGCCATAGTCACAGTCCCACAGCCCTTTCCCATGATGGCAACTGCTCCTGAACCATTCCTTACCATGGTCACAGACCCAAAGGCTTGCCCTGTGCTTGCCGACCAACTACAACTGGCATTCTTAAATCTCATCCCAAGCATTGTCTCATCACTGCTCTCACCTGCACACCTGCTCTGCTTCGGCATCACTTGCCCTTGCTTTCTTCCCTGCCTATGTGACCATCCCCCACATAGACCTGGGTACCTGGATCAATGCTGTGTACGCACAAAAAACTTTGCGTACGCCAAATTTCACGCTCACGTTTGGATTTACTAATGATGAAATTAACGTGAGAATGTGCGTTGGTCCATGCCAACTTCATGTCTGGCGTATGTGTATTTCTTGTGTGTGTTTGTTTTATTTCCATTGGCGACTCCTAGAGGCAATTATGTTAATTTGCACTCTACAAAGTATCTTTGAGCCGTGCAATGCCAGCTGAATGGGATGGGATCATCCGCATGTCTAGCAGGTATATAAGGTTCCCATACCATGCAGTTGACCAGCCAAACATTATAAAGTGCAATTTGCAGCAATCACCGGTTTTCCCAATGTAATGAGAGCGATCGACTGCACGCACATTGCTATAAAGGCGCCAACTGAAGACGATTTTGCATACGTGAATCAGAAACATTTCCATTCAATTAATGTGCAAATAATATGTGATGCTCAAATGTGATTGGGCAGCTGAAATGCCGGTGGCACTGCCTTGATAAGAGCGGAGAGGTGCTGCTATACCGCCCTAACACAGTGTTCCTCTAATACATCTGTTTCTCCCACAGACACGGATACTACTCCAGACAGTAAAGTGTCACGCACAATTGAGGCAACTCTCTCCTCAAAGGGTGTTAGTTCAGCATCCCCTGTTACCCCGCCTCTTCGGTCCACACTTTGACGGTGCGCAGCTGTTCTCTTAACCTGCACCTTTACATCGGACCATTTCTTTTTAAATCACCCACAGTGGGATGTTCAGACTTCACTGTGTTAACCGTGTCAGCTAATCTCTCCCACTCTATTTTTTCTTTTGTTATTAATTCCGGAGGACAAACTTGCAAATAACACAGTTTTTCTCCGGTCTACCTCCGATAGGAGCACCTCCGATTCACATTCTGTGAAGTTTCTCTTCTTGCTTGCTTTTGCCATTTTTTTTTCGTTTGGTTTTGCCAAAGTAGAGTCATTACCATATTTATACAGGGGAGGAGGCAGGGAGGGGTTTTGCGCTCGTGCACGTGCAATCAGTTTCACGTTAATTCGGATGTACAAAGAGAATATGTGTGGGATTCCGCGTACGCAGTGTTTCATACATCTGAATTTTTTACTGCGTACACACATTTACAGCTTTGTTCGTACACAATGTTTTAGTATGAATTCAACGCAAGTTTTTGTACATGAGGCCCCTGGTCCCTAACCAATTGTCTGCCTTTGCTCCACCTTCTTCTTGACTCAAGTTGGAGCATCTGAAAGCTGCTACTACCCATGGTTCAAAGTTCCAACAGTGCAAACAAGCCAAAAAGCGTGAACTTCTAACTATTTCTAGGAACTATGAAAAGTTCTAGGAACTCAGAAGTAAAAATGCCTTTAAATTATGATAGTGTATGGAAATTAAATGAATTGTAGTCTATGCTTTTTTTTATATCTGTAGACAGATAAACCAAACAATAACGCAAAACAGATAAACCAAACTGAAGAAACGACTCAAAGAATTATAGTCAAAATATACGATTAAAGAGAACTTTACCCTGTTCATGAAGCCAATTATGCAGTTGCTTCTGCTCATTCCTTATCTTGTCTCTTTCTTTGGTCAGGTCATCGTTGTGTTTCAGTATCTTGTCTCTTTCTTCGGTCAGGTCATTGTTGTGTTTCAGTATCTGCTCTCTTTCTTCAGTCAGGTCATTGTTTTGATTCAGCAACTGCTCTTGATCCTCATTGAGTTCAGTGATGTGTGTTAGTAAGTGTTTTCTCTGAATGCTGAAATACACACAGAGCACTATTACAGCCGTCAGCAGAAGAGCACACAACAATCCCAAACACACTTCAACTGCTCTCTGCTTTCTGCTCTTCACTGAGACGCTTCCTGAAAGCGAAGAACACAAGAATACATTTTAACACTTCACATTTATGATTGCTATAATTTATGATTGTTATAATAAATAAGGTACCTGTAAGTTGAAGTGGCTGGTGTTTCTCTCTACGTGTCTTCAGTTCAAGACATCCTTCATTATCTACATTTTGATAAATAGCCTCGGGGATCTCTGAGTTGGTCATTATGATCGTTTGTTTAGTCTGCATTGATCTTCCCTTCTCTTCAGATCTAGGTTATGAACATCCAAACTTCTGTAAAAAATAATTTAAAAAAAACTTTCACAACAGCTAACCCCCTTTTCACAAGCACTTTACCAACCCGCATTAAAAGAAGAAAAAAAATCTAGTCTACATGTCCCTTCTGCTTTAGCTAGTTCCCTAATCTTGTTTTTCTAATAAACATGGCATTGTTTATTGCTAATATTGTTTACTCAACAAATTGACAATTTAAGTTCCTCTATTGTAAGTCACTTTATAAAAGCTCTACATGGCTAAATGTAAATAACTACATCACATGAAATATACATGTGTGTATTTTTTTTTACTTTTGCTTCAGTGTCTTTGAGTTTGTTGTTACTTCCTTAAATGTTCATGTTATTTTTGTTGGCTTCCTTGTATGGTCATTGGCTCTTAAAGACAAATTTGAACATCAGATTCATTGTTACATTTACATTTAATCATTTAGAGGACATTTGAGGAGTTCAGATGCTAAAGCCACTTAATTCAGATAAGCAGAATCTAAACTTTTTTTCTAAAATGAGCATTTTTCTCAGTGTAGGTTTAGTAATTTCACTTTTATAGTGATAAATAGGTTCTTTTCATTGCCTTCAAAGTGTAATAACTGAACATAAATAAAGAAGGCTGAGAAAATGCTCTTTTTATAAAAACAATTCAGGCTTCACCTGTTATGTCGCCTCACAGCAAGATGGTCGCTGGTTCGAATCCTGGCTGGACCAGGATGCATTTCTGTGTTCTGAGTTTGCATGTTTGCGTTGGTTTCCTCAAGGTACTCCAACCTCCCTCACTGCCCAAAGATATGTGGTATAAATGTGTGAATGAGTGAGTGTATGGATGTTTCCCAACACTGGAGGTTCTCTAGTGTACTCCCAGCGCTGGGTAAAAACATATGCCAGGGTAATTGGTGGTTCATTCTGCTTAGGCAACCCCTGATAAATCAGCGACTAACATTTTGAGTGAGTGAATTTACAAATGACGAGAACCACAGGATCAAGTAGATCAACAAGGGAGCAATGCATAAATACATGTCCCAACTGATCTAACGGTGTATTTATGAGTATCCTGTGGTTCTCGTCATTTGTAAATACACAATACATAGATGTTGCGTGTATTAATGAACCAATTTCTGATGAAAAAGATCAGCTATTTCTTGTTTTTAGAGAGTAGTCATTGAAACTGGTTTTGTGCCAATTTACAAATGGGGCAACAGAGTGGGTCAGTGGTAAGCACAGTGGTCTTACAGCAAGAAGGTCACTGGTTTGAGTCCTGGAATTTTTAAGTGGAGGTTGCATGTTTGCGTAGGTTTCCTCCAGGTGCTTTGGTTTCCCCCACTCCCAAAGGTGTGTGTGTGTGTGTGTGCGTGTGTGCGTGCGTGTGTGTGTATGTTTCTCAAGTTAGTGTACTTCCAGTGCTGGGTAAAAACATATGGGTAATTGGTAATTGGCGGTTCATGTGGGTTATTGGTGGTTAATTCCATTGTGGCAGCCTCTGATAAATCAGGATCCACAAGATCAATTAGATCAACAAGGGAGCAATGCATAAATACATCCCTCAACTAATCTAACAGTGCAAACGTACAATGTTTCTTTTAAAATAATGAGGAAAATAAACTGGATGCTGCATGCATTAATGGGTACATTTCTTGACTGTTTTAGGGAATAGTCATTGAAACAGCTTTTGTCACTTTTTGGGATGTACTATGAAGTGATGTTTACATGCAAAACCCAATTTTCTCAATTTAATTTGTGTCTAGCTACTTTCTTTGGTGAAGTTAACACTGCTCAGACCTCCCTGTGCCAATGCACTGTTCCCACTGTTGTTCTGTCCCCATGAACAGAAGAACCAGTGGTGGACCACTGGCTTTGAAAAGTGAGATGGTGTGGGACAACAAGCAGGGGATTCACATTGGATTTTAGACCATTGAAAAAGAATACAATGCAAAAAAAATTATGGGATAATTTTAATTAAGAATAAAGAGTTTAATAATGACCATTTGAAATGATATCAACACTTATCAAGATATAGGCATGTATACTTTTTTTGTTAAAACATTACAGGCACTACAGGTTTTCTCAATGCAGCTGTTTTGGTAGAAAGAAAAGAGACATTTCAACATTATTTGTTCTTCTGCTAAAATAATGGAGCCAGATGGAAATCTGAATATCTCTGCAAATGAACCATACAGCACTTCAAAAATTAAGATACCGAAAGAAAAGTTTGTTGAGAACCAAAATTTAAAAGGCTTTTGAGATATAGTATATGGGATCTTGTTGAGTTACAAGCATGCAAATGTCAGGGAACACCCAACACTTTTTCACCATTGAGTGACCGCTTATTGGCTTATAAAGCAGCAAAGATCCCATAAATCCACAGATTCAACCAATATACTTTCCAATCTCTGTGTAAAAAAAAAATCTTGGGTAGAAATTGTCATTTTGACCACTGTGTACATACAGTAACAGTACTCACTAAATAGACATACATAACATTTAGCATTTTGGCTTTCAGGAAAATAATATAGTAAATTAAATATGTGAGACTGGGATTTTTTTGACCATATAACCATCTAAATTAACAAAAACTCTTATTACAAGAAAAAAACGAAGGTTAGTACAATACAACTTTCAAACTGATTTACAATAAGTGTAGCTGTTAAAAATCCTTCAGTTAATTTACTGTATTATCTTTTAATATTGAGTGATTAATAATGATGAGTCTTCTCACAGATCCATCCGTTGTTAGAATTACAGGCGGAAGTATAATACCCTCCTTCAGCCACTACAGCACAGTTAGAGCTGTCAGTCTTGGACCTAAAATATTCAATTATATATTTAGGATTTAGATTTTAATAGTTTTATGAAACCTTAAAGCTAAAGATGTATTCAGTTTATTCAGTGATCACTCACCCATTAGTCAATACAGTGCCATCAAGCCATTTCCACACATCTGTCTTTGTCAGACCAATCCAAAAATTTCTGTCAACAACTTTCTGGAAAAATGTCTGTAAAAATAAAACATATACATACGCCAATGATATTTCATGTCAGTATGTTACAAGCTAAATTGGCTACTTTTTAAAATATGAAATGAATATTGCAAATAAAATAAATCCTATGCATCAGTGCAGGTGAATAAACACAAGAATGTTTTATTGTCTCTCACTTTTTCCTCTGTGCTCTTTATGATGGCCAGATCTGCTTTTCTCTGTTGACAGTCTCGTCTGCTGTCACTCCAGCTCTTCATCTCAGATGAAATAAAATAGAAACTGTTGTTGTAGCAAATCCATTTAAACTTATCAACAGGCAGATCTGTTAATATAAGCAGTTTACAAACAGTTAAACAGTCAAGTCTGATTAAAACAGTCAAAAATAATAACCCACATGACTGCAGTCATAAGCAGCAAGCAACTTAAAAGAAGTCTAAACGACATTCACAAAGACGTCATGGCTAAATTGGGTCTGTCAGTGAAAGCTTAATAAATGTTTATCATCAGTCCAGAAATAGACTAGTCATCAAACAGAAAGCTAATGAATGACAAAACATGATTGTTTGTTATTTGTATGAATTTTTGATTTTCTTTGGAGGAGGCATTATTACTGACTTAATTACAGTCGTAAGTAATCGTTTAATTACTTTGAAATTAAAAGCAATCATTTAAAAAAATTACCTTGTTCATATGGCCACATTTTCCACTTGTCATTCCTTAACTGCTCCCTTTCTTTAGTCAGGTTTTCGATGTGGTTCAGTAACCGCTCTCTTTCTCTATTGAGGTTTGTGATATTAGTAAGTAACTGCTTTCTTTCTTCAGTCAGGTCATCGTTGTGTTTCAGTATCTGCTCTCTTTCTTCAGTCAGGTCATTGTTTTGATTCAGCAACTGCTCTCGATCTTCATTGAGTTCAGTGATGTGTGTTAGTAAGTGTTTTCTCTGAATGCTGAAATACACACAGAGCACTATAACAGCCGTTAGCAGAAGAGCACACAACAATCCCAAACACACTTCAAGTGCTCTCAGCTTTCTGCTCTTCACTGAGATGCTTCCTGAGGATGAAGAACACAAGATGTTGACTTTTTATTTACCGTTATGACAGTAGAAAATTGTTTTTTTACGCATACATACCTGTGAGTTGAGGTGGCTGGTGTTTCTGTCTATGTGTCTTCAGATCTAGACATCCTTCATTATCTTTAGTATTTATATTTTGATAAATAGCCTCGGGTATCTCGGACTTGGTCATTGTAAATGGTAAGTTTGTTTAGGCTGCACTCTTCTTCTTTTCAGTGGATTCAAACTTTCACTTCTAAAAAAAACTTTCACAGAAGCTTAAGCCTTTTCGCAAGCCACACGTCACAAGAAGAAGAAAAAAAATTATTGTTGGCATGTCTCTAATGCTCTAGCTTTTTCCTTAATTTAGATTTTCTAATAAACATAGCATTGGTCATTGCTAATATTGTTTACGCTTATGATACAGTAAATTGTTTGCGCCCCAATAATACAAGTCACTTTAAAAATTTCTAATGTAAATAACTACATTGTTAATAAGTTAAAGCTCGCATGATCATGTGACAATAATGTGTGACTTTCGGTTGACTTTTGGTTCTGGTTTTTTGCTATGTCTTGCTTTTTTTGGTTATCTTGTAGGGTCATTGACACTTAATGACACTTTAGATCAGGGGTGTCAAACTCAATTCCTGGAGGGCCGCAGCTCTTCACAGTTTAGTTCCAACCCTAATGAAACACACCTGATCAAACTGTTGGAGCAGGGTTGGAATTAAACTTCAAGGCTGCGGCCCTCCAGGGAGTTTGACACCCCTGCTTTGGATCATCAGATTTATTGTCCTACTGTGGCAGTTATGTGCACCCTGACATTAATCTACATTTACATTTAATCATTTAGACTAGAGGACACTTGAGTTCAGATGCAAAAGCTTCTATGTGGCATCTGAATTCTTATAAAAATAGCATTTTCTCAGTGTAGGTTCAGTAGTTTCACATTGATAGCAACGAACAAGTTATTTTTATAGTCTTTAATTCAATTCAATTCAATTCACCTTTATTTGTATAGCGCTTATACAATGTAGATTGTTTCAAAGCAGCTTCACATAAAAGGTCACAGTAAATAGGGACAGTGTAGTTCAGTTTGTAGTGTTTAAAGAGCCCATATTATGGGTTTTTGAAAATGCCTTTCCATGTAGTGTGTCACACAGCTCTAAGTGAAGTGAAATATCCAGCTAAGGCTTAAATCTGTAAGTGTACAGTGTTTAAAACTATTGATTCATCTATAAAAGAGTCGACTCATAGTGCTTCAAACGAGTCGTCTTGATAACGAGTTATTAGGTGTTTCGCGATGACGCAGCTACGAAACACAAGTAGTTGCACGCGCAAGCCCGGGAGATTTGAAACCTGCGGCTCCGCCCACTAACAGAAAAAAGTCACACACACACACACACAGAGACACACACAGACACACACACACACACACAGAGACACACACAGACACACACACACACACACAGAGACACACACAGACACCGGTAGAATGAAGTCACGCTGTGCAGATGGAGATTATTGACAGTTCACCCAAAGATGAAACCTTAGCATATAGCCTAGCCTTGAGCAGATCGAGAGCCTCTGGAAACTACCTGCTTACAAAGAAGACTTCTTCAGTTTGTTAAAGGAAGGATCAGTATAGACTGTCAGAACAAGGATCAGTGGATCATGAATCAGTTTCTTCCCCCATTTCACCAGTGTAAGTACGTGCGATTAAAATTGTTGCCTCGTTTACTCTAGCTTGCAAATTATGCATTTAGTTGTGTTTTGTTACTTGTAACCGCGTGTGCTGTATCAGGTTAACTCTTTATAGTCTCATATCGCGTGTAAAGCTACGTTGAAAACGCGACGCGTGCCGCTTTGTTTATGGATAGTCAGCTATGTGTGTGTGTGTAATGTGTGTGTGTGTGTGGCTCCTCTGAGGACGGTCGTTTGTGTGAGTGTCTCCTCTTAGGAGGTTGATGTGTGTGTGTGCGTGTCTCTGAATAGGGTAAAGCTCTAGGCAAAGGGTGATCAAAGGGACCCGTTTGTAAAGTGAGGACTTTAGGGGGTGTCGCGGTTGAAATCTTAGGGTTGTAATCGCGGATGTAACTGAGGACGCGGAGGGGGAGGGAGGTGTCGCCGCCGCGCCGTCTCTATTCTGGACGCGCCGGCCCTGTGTGTGCGTGTGTGTAAAAAGAGCAAGTAGACTGCTAGGACATATCCTCGCCAGTTCTTGGACTTTTTGCTTGATAAAATAGTTAGTCGTCAGTATTTTCTAGTCCATCGTCTATATTTACATTCACCCACTGGCAGCCAAAATCCACTATGAAGCGTGTGTACACTGTGACTACTTTTATATTGTTGATAATCTGCTGGGCATTTCACTCTGTCTTGCCCTGAAGCCTGTCAGTGTCGTCGACCAATCGCAGCAGCCTGTCATTGGTCCAATCAGCGCAGATTAGCTTCGCGCTGAGGACGGGTTTGGGTACAAATGAATCGTTGAACGATTCATATGGGAGTCGCTGGGATAACTAGGTAAAAATAAATGCATATTATAAGACCATCAAAGTGTTGTTTGACCTTGCATGCATATTAGACTGTTGTTGGAGACCCTTACAACCTAAATATGACCCTATTTCATCTATAATATGGGCTCTTTAAGTTCAGTTCAGTTGAGCTCAGTTCAGTGTGGTTTAATAATCACTACTGAGAGTCCAAATATTGAAGGGCAAATCCAACGATGCGCAGCTCTACAGATCCCACAACATGCAAGCCAGTGGAGACAGCGGAGAGGGAAAAAAACTTCACTAATGGCGGAAGTGAAGAAAAAAAACCTTGAGAGAAACCAGGCTCAGTTGGGCACGACCATTTTAATTTCTCCGCTGGCCAAACGTCTTGTGCAGAGCTGCAGTCTCAGTGGCGGAGGCTGGAAGCTGGCCTCAGCGAAGACTCGTCTGTCTCTGGAGCGTCACAGGAATCAGTCTCATGTTCTCCACTCCTCCATGACCATCACAGTAGCTGCTCAGGATACGGTCTGGTCCAGGATATGGAAACCTTGGGATCATCTCGTCGTTGGTCTTGGATCGAATCAGTGACTCTGCATAGTCTGAGGGCCTCGGGAAGAGTATCCCCAGGTGGAAATGGAGAATAAAGAGAATAATTAGTGTAGCTGATGTTCACAGTGTATATCAACAAGATGCATAACCTGTGTGGAAGCCCCCTAAGTGGTGCACTAAGTGTATGCTTTACTGAACAGATAGGTCTTTAATCTAGTTTTGAATTGGGAGAGTGTGTTTAAGGGGAAATACAGTAGCTGAACATAAAAATAGGAGGCTGAGAAAATGCTAATCTTATAAGAAAATTGCAGACCTTTTTACTTTTCAAGAGTTCACACTTAGCTGATGATTGATTATAAGCAAGTTTGGCATGTTGTCCCAGGAGAGAGCCCTGAGCCCAAAAGGTCCTTGAGCCCTGGGCTCCATCCCATTTGCAGGGCAAAAGGGGAGCCTTGAGCTCAGGTAGATTTCGACAACTGCCCCCTTGATAAGAGCTGACGACTAGAATGAATGCTATGAAGAGATATGCTGCAGGATGAGAGATTGACTGTAGTGCTAAATTTAGATTGATCAATTCACTTGTTGTGCATGTTTTTGGAATGTGAGAGGAAACCGGAGGACCCGGGGAAAACCCACACGAGCACAGGAAGAACATGCAAACTATGCACAGAAACGACCCCCGGCCTGTTAGAGGACTAGAACTGGTGACGTTCTTGCTGTGAAGCAACAGTGCTAACCACTGGGCCACCGTGCCACCCTATGGAGGGAAAGGTGAAGAGGTAGGCGTGGAAGGGGGGACTCTTCAAATCGAAGACAACTGTAGTGAAAAACCCTGGCTTTTTATAGTGGGTTAGGAATGGCCTGATTGGTGGATCATACATGCTAATGCAGTACCAGCCATGTTCAATCATAATCACGTGATCCTCTCGAAATTACTTTATGAATAAACTTCACTTATCCGAAGTAATTTACAAATAAGGGGAACCACAGGAGCTATTAGATCTACAAAGGAGAGATATGGAAATACATGCACCAGCTAATCTCAAAGTCAAAGTAATCTCAAATCTTTTAAAATAAAGAGCAAAATAGAACAGATGTTGCTTGTTTTAATGGGTCAGTTGCTGACTACAAAGATTTATTTCTAAACTGTTTTCAGGAAATAGTCAATTAAAGTCACTTTGTGCCTTTTTGGGATGCACAACCATGCAAGTGGTGTTTACTTGCAGAACACAAGTTTTTAAAGGCACAAAAGTCTGAATTAGTGAATTCAGGTAACTGAATGCAGAGCCAGTGATTATGTTATATATATTCAAACACAAATGCCTTGAATGTGATGCAAGCAGCAGTTTTAAGTCAGTGTTGATGAAAAGAGGTGGGATGTGTGGCTGTGTATCTGGATGTGTGCTTTCTTTGGCTTTCCAGAAAACATTCTGGATCAGGGGCAGAGGTTTGGTTTACCAAGAAAGCATTGCAATAGTCCAGCCTGGACGAAACAACCAAGGAGTTGTGTAACATATCCCAACAGGAAGGGTTTTATCTCCCTAATGTTCTAGAAGGAAAATCTGCAAGAGTGGGTGGTTCTATCAATGTATTTGGTGAAAACAACTAGGGTGCTGGCTAGGTTTCTGGTTCCTGGAAAGAGTAATTGTTGGTGCACCTAGCTTGATGAAGAAGATGTGAAGAAGCACGGACTACCCAAATACACATGCAGTTCTGCTTAGCAAGGTTGAGTTGAGATTATGGTATTTAATTATCACATGTCTGTCAAACATGTTGAAATGTGATCAGTGATCATAAGATCACAAGGCCAGAATAACGGTAGAGGTAGACTTGAGTGCCATTAGCATAGTAGCGATAGGACACACCATGAACAGCAGATCAATGACTTAAAGATTGAGAAGATAAATGGGCCAAGTGCTGAGTCCTGAGGTACTCCAGTAAGATAATGCAACTTTGAGATTTGATCTACCTAGAAGCCAGAACACTCAAAGTTGATGGTTGGCCATTGGGATTCGTCAGTCAGCATCAGTCCGGCTAGTTGAATTAGTTTGTTCCACACTGTGCCTCTCTTCAGGTTAAAGTCAGATTGAGTAGGTGCAATTCAGTATGTAGAATCCCTATCATCCGTCGACTGAACAAAAACTGAAGTGACAGGGCACAGACTACTGCCCCCCTGGGTGTGCATAAAGACACATCCTCTCACACAGACACAGAACACATGTGCTCTTTTCCAATGACTGCCGTCTGTTTGGTGTGCTTGTGTGCAGCTCTTTGGACTAGACATGAGTCATCACATTGGCTTGGTGTTTTCCGGCCCTTTAAGAGGAAAATCTCAAACAATTCGGTTAAGATAAAAGACCACAGTTGAAATAAACTTTGTCATAAAGGTTGAAAATAGAATCTTGTGGTTAAATGCGTCTAATGCCGTGGGTATCCAGAAAATTGAGTATTTAGAAGGCTGTTCTATGAACTTTCAGAGCTTTAACAACTGATAATAGTGTTAAGTCAGTTGAATCAGTCTTATGAAGCCAGACTGCTTATTGTCCAGGTTGTTTTTTGTGTGAAATATTAAATGAAATAAATGTAATATATTTAACATGTTTGTTCTATTAATAGAGGCGGCACAGTGGCTCAGTGGTTAGCACTGTCACCTCACAACAAAGAGGCTGCTAGTTCGAGTCCCGGCTGGGCCAGTTGGCATTTCTGTATGGAGCTTGCATTTTCTCCCTTTGTTGGCGAGGGTTTCCTCCAGGTGCTCTGGTTTCCCCACAGTCCAAAGACATGTGCTATAGGTGAATTGAATGAACTTGTCCGTAGTATATGAGTGCGTGTGAATGCAAGAGTGTATGGGTGTTTCCCAGTACTGGGTTGTGGTTGGAAGGGCATCCGCTGTGTAAAACATTTGCTGGAATAGTTAGCGGTTCATTCCACTGTGGCGATCCCTGATAAATAAGTGACTAAGCCCAAGGAAAATGAATGAGTGAATGTTCTCTTTATATGTGATGATGATTCCAGCAATATTACTGACAAATAACTCCAAATCACAACAAATTAAACTTCAAATTTGGTACAAACTGAAAAAAACTTTTAAACCAATAATAGCTTTACAAAATTAAAAAGTTCACCCAAAAAGTAAAAACAATAAAAATTAAATTACTAATTTATTCACCATACTTGTTCCAAAACTGTAGAAGTTTTTCTCCTGTTGAACACACAGATGATGATTATTTTTTTAAATAAATAAATAAATATACACTTTATTTATTAATACTTTTTAGATACCAGCGAACTTTTAAAGTAGCACTTGTATCTGTACTGAAATATCAGCCAGCTGAACCACACTGCAATGACTCATTTTGCTACTCTGTTTTTTTTACTTATGTTCTCTGGGGTTGACACTTTCTGTCCACAAACCCAATGAGATGGTTTTACCACATCTGTATTCATCTGTATATGCATTCAAATCCTGCAATGTGCTGTTCAGTGAAACAATATTCATATTAAAAGCTATGAAAATGCTATAAAAATCCAGTCAATGCAGTCATATAGTCTATAAGCTCCACATTATAAAAATGAGCAAAAATGTTTTATTAATTGTCATAAGACATTCTATCAGTAAACATCACTACAACAAAATAATCTAAAAACAAATACCTTTTATAGCAGAAGTTTAGATAGTTTAGTCTATGCCAGGGTACTGGAGAGGAAGATCTGGCCAATGGTTAAACCTAGGATCCAGGAGGAACAATGCGGTTTTCGTTCAGGTCGTGGTACACTAGACCAGCTCTTGACCCTCACCAGGGTGCTCGAGGGTTCATGGGAGTATGCCCAACCAGTCCACATGTGTTTTGTGGACTTGGAGATGGCATTCTGTGGAAGGTGCTCTGGAAGTATGGGGTCAGAGGCACTCTGTTCATACAGAGACGGAACAGTCCTTAACAGAGCAGGAGTTTGGTCAGACTTGTTTCCAGCGCATGTTGGGCTCCGACAGGGCTGCCCTTTGTCACCAATTCTGTTTATCATTTTTATGGACAGGATTTCAAAGTGCAGCCTTGGGCTGGAGGCGGTCCGGTTTGGGGACCACAGGATTTTATCTGTGTTATTTGCAGACGATGTTGTTCTGTTGGTTTTGTCGAACATGGACCTTCAGCATGCAACTGGGGCGGTTTGCTGCCGAGTGTGACATGGCTGGGATGAGAATCAGCACCTCCAAGTCCGAGGCCCTGGTGCTCCACCGGAAATAGGTGGCTTGCCCTCCTCAGGTTGGAGTAAAGTCCTTACCCCAGGTGGAGGAGTTCAAGTATCTTGGGGTTTTGTTCACGAGTGAGGGAAGGATGGAGCGTGAGATTGACAGGCGGATTGGTGCAGCGGCAGCAGTAATGCGGAAGACAAAGCTCTCAATTTACCGGTCAATCTACATTTCTACTCTCACCTATGGTCATGAGCTTTGGATCATGACTGAAAGGACAAGATCTTGGATACAAGCGACTGAAATTAGTTTTGCTTGCAGGGTGGCAGGGCGCACCCTTATGGATAGGGTGAGAAGCTCTGTCACCCGGGAGGAGCTTGGAGTAGAGCCGCTGCACCTCCACATCGAGAGAATTCAGCTGAGGTGGCTCGGGCATCTGTTTCAGATGCCTCCTGGACGCCTACCTAGGGAGGTGTTCCAGGCATGTTCCACTGAGAGAAGGCCTCAGGGAAACCCAGGACACGCTGGAGGGACTATGTCTCTCGGGAGGCCTGGGAACGCCTCGGGATCCCCCCGGAGGAGCTGGAGGAAGTGTCTGGGAAGAGGGAAGTCTGGGGTTCTCTCCTAAGACTGCTGCCCCCCCGACCCGGCCCCAGAAATTAGGACGAAAATGAGATGAGATGAGTTAAGATCACCAAACTATATTGATTGCCCCATTAAGTCAGTCAATTTACAAATTACACAAACTATCATTAAAATACATTTGTTGGTTTAAAATCCCTAATTCATAAATAAAAAAAATTCTGGCTAATTATAAATAATATTCATGACATTAAGAAAAACAGTGAGACACAATCACCCAAGTCATATTTTAGTATAAATACTATATTTTTATTTCAATATTTTACAACTTGGAAAACATATTTACAGGTACTTTTCTTGCATTGTTACACTGTACACACAAAAAAGTGTAGTTCTCATTCGCACATTTGTCTGCTTCAGATACTGAGAGACTCATCTTGACTGCAGAAGCACCATTGAAACAATCAAACAGGAAGGAAGGAAGTACAGAATTGAGGACACTGCTTTAAGCGACACCCAGACCAAACACGCAAGCTTTGCCACACAAAGGCCTCTGGATGAGACAAAATGAGATTAAGGCTTATAAGGTAATGTTGACTTTTCTCAGGTGCACTCACAGGAAAACACAAACACACAGATCTGATTTGCATTCAGTCAATATCAGCCCGGCTCAGAGTGGCAGGCTTTCTGTGTTTTGGAACGATGTACTGTAATTCATAAAAGCACATCTGATTGTTTTGGATGGGCCATTACAAAAAAAAAAAAAACTTGGAAAATGCGTTGTGCGTGTAAAAGACAATGTGGCAAACTTCAGACATGAAAACAGGTTCAGTCTTAGCATGCCATGACACTCACTGAAGGTGAAATTTGCAGTTTATGAACCACCAGTGACGTCAAACAGAATTGCGAAAATGTTTTCCAAGCAGACATTTTGGCTTTGTTTACGCAGCTTTCAACTCAAAAATCTCAGAACATTTATGCAAGTAAACCAATCTGTTCAAACAGTCAATAACTGGTGTCCCACTGGTGGCAATAGTAAAATCAATAAGTTTGTAAATCTGGACAATTTCACAATATTGCAATGTTACAATGTTCAGTGTACTTGTGCTGTATTAAGATACTGTGACCTAATCAGATAATTTGATTTTGAACTATCATAGATGTTATTTTACTTTCTATTATTTATTAGTTTTTTAATATTTTAACTACAGATCCAGAAAAAATCATGCAAATTGTATACTTTTTCTTTTGAATGGTACATTATTTGCATTCACATTAAGACTATTAATATTATAATTGTTATTATTGTTATTATTATTATTATTATTATTATTATTATTATTATCATTATGTATCCAGATTCAGATAGTCTGGCATAATTTATAATATAATTTTCCCACAAAAATTTTAACTAGATTGAATTTCCATTTTTACCAGCTTTTTTTTGGGGTGGTTTTGCATTAATAATTTTTTAGACATAGATTGAGACATTAGTGGCTAATTGTATGATCCTACATATGCGTCACTTGTACAAGGTTACATATATTTAGTTCATACTAAGACCCCAAACAAAATATAATACAGCAATGACTGTAAACGAATTTCAAACTACCATGATGTTGTTTTTTTTTTGGACTTTAGATCCTGAAAAACTTGCATAATTTGTTATGCAGTTACACAAGAAATTAACAAATATATATAATACCTGACAAAAGTTTGGGGTCAGTTTTTATTATTTTTTTTAATTGTATTATTTTATTTAATAATAAAATGATTCTGTTCATCAAGGCGGAATTTATTAAATGTAAAAAAAAGTTAATTGTTAAATACTTATTTGTTAAATAATTATTTATTACTTATTGTATGTAGTTTTAAATGAAATTATTACTCCAGTCATTATAGCTTTTTTTACTATTACCATTAATAATAATAATAATAATAATTAATATTAAAGTGATTTCTGAAGGATCATGTGACTCTGAAGACTGGAGTAATGAAGCTGAAGATTCATCTTTAAAATCACTGGAATGAATTATTACATTAAATGATAAGCTACTTTTGAAACAGTTATTTTACAGTGCAATAACATGTCACAAGTTGTTCAGTTTTTCTGATGAAATAAATGCAGCCTTGGTGAGCAGGAGAAGCTTATTTTAAAACATTTAAAAATCATCTTGACTCCAAACCTTTGACCGGTAATGTAAATATTAGTGGATTTCAATGATTCCATTAAAATTTTTATTCAATAAATTTGTGTTTGTTACTTATTTTAAAAACATTGCACATGTGAACAAAGCCAAACAATGTCATCACTGATGCAGAGTTAAAACCACCTTCAAACTCCCATTCCAACTCTCACAAACAGATTGCAATTCTCTCTGCTGCCTCTAGAGGTGCCACAACTACACACATCATCCTTGGCTAAAATAAAAAACTGGCTAAGACATCTTCAACCTAAAAATCACATCTTTTTTTAATAGTCAAGTACACCGTTGATCTTAAGAACCATTACATATTAGTGGTGTTTAGTTCATTTCTGTCTCATTTCTCAAGAAACACAAGCAGACATCGTACACAACAGCGTTTCTGTCAGAAACTCTAAACACATTGTACAACTCGATTGCAGTCTTTTCAGTGATGCGGTGGGAATACCTTGGTCTTATGGCTTTTCTGCTTTGGTTTTCTTAAATGGATCAAGACATTGACAACAACAGGACTACAATCTACAAGACATCATATATGAGACCACAGTTCAGGTCTAATTGTTTTGCAGGCACAACAGGGGCCTTCAATATAGTCCACACTATCTGTAGGGGAAGAGTTCGAATTATTTGTGGGTGGGGGAGGGGAGGATGGCAAACCTCACTTTATAATATTCATGTTTAGTTAAGCTGCCTTTCCACTGAAGACAACAAATGACAAGCGACAGACCGGAAGTCATTCATTTCCAGAGTTCTGATCATCTTCGTATGCAGAAAATTCAGATCCAATTTGAGCTGCGGATACGTTGAAATATGTGAACTCGTGCGACTAGACTGTATGAGACCGGCTGAGATGTATTCCAGTGTTGTCCAAGCAGGTCCATGCATGCGAGATGAGAAATAGTAGGTTTTTATTCGTTATTTTTGAATCGGAAAAAAGTTTATACATTAAAAAAAACATTTCTATTCAAGAATGAGTAATAAAAATATTATTGTTTTTAATGTTGTCTCCACATTCCCTCCAAAATTTTTTGCGGTCTATGAGTTTCTTGTATTCGTTAATTCATTCATTCAACCATGGTGAACGGACGGACAATAATGGCTCTTGCTTTTGCACTCCTTTATTTCAGACACCGCGAGAATCAGCTTTCCTCCCACGGTGCACAACACAACTGAAAATTCTGTGCGACTGCAACAAGGGAGCGTATTCCGACAGTCGTGTCCGACTGTCATGTGCAGTGGAAAGGCAGCTTTGGACAGGTTATTGTATGACAGCTTAAAAGGTAGTTTATGGGACAAAATTAGGCAATTAACCAATCAAATACATGAGTGAGTTTTGCCATAAAGGGCATGCAAAATATAACAAAAAAAATTATCAAACAAATCAATAAAAATCTAAAAAGATAATTCAAATAACCATATTGCATTGTTTTCCCAATCTAAAAAACATTGACAAAATATTGTGTAATTTCTGCTTTTCATACAGGCAAATATGTCTCATTATTAACGAAAGACTTACACTTGAACTGCTTGAACTGTTGCCGTTTTGTGAAATAAAAATCGCCACCAGCTCACCCACTTTTATTGTACAGGTAAAAACATTCATATAAATAATGTAGTCACACATTTATAATTTACAAAATTAAAGCAGCACATGAACGTGAAAAAAGCTCTCCAGAACCAATCTAGAGTGATAGAGGAAAACAACCAAAAAAAAAAAAGATACCCTTCAGTCAATTCAAAAAATAACCCAAGCTTTGATAGGGAGCGCAGAAGACGCTAAAAGGCCTTACTGTCGACCAACGTTTCCCAAACTTCTGGTGAATCTAACAGCAATCTAAGTAAATATATATAAAAATAAAACATTTTTTATATACCTGACCTTTCAATTCATAAAAAGCATTGCCAGATGCTAGCCATTTGTGCGTGTCGACTTCTAAACTCAAAAGGTGAAGTCATGTAAATGTACATCCAAACACGCATTCACAGTCAACATCCACCATCCCCATGAGTCAGCAAATCTGTATTTCAGCGGATTGTGACATTCTCTGTGCGGTTTCATTAGTATCTTTCATAATCAAACACTAGCTGAACATAATAGGTCATCTCCTTTTCTCTGAACTTGCAATCTATCATCCGAGACCTCTCAAAGTGGCTGTAGGTAAAGGCCGTATAACTCAAAGTAAATATGTTGCTTGAACACAACTAGCCAGCACATCCTAAAGCACTTGCATTTCCAAACAGGTTTAAATTTCTCCAGGTCCACCCTTTAAATCAGGAGGCTGACTGTCCTGCAGAGTTAGGCTACAACTATAGCCCTTCGCCACCAAGGCAGTTTAAGAGCTGGATCAGAAGCAGAGCCTAGGTCCAAATCGGTTTTCATTCGATACCCAGAAGCACCGGCTCTGAACCAGGAAAAATGGTTCAGGAGTAGCACCAAAACATTTCTGGGTAGAAGAATCATCAGGCTGGAGTGGTGTTACTGTGACCAACAAGAGACATTAACCATCACTTCATAAAATAGAAGCTGAACACGGTGCTACACACATTATTCTCGCTTGTGATCTGTGAATATAAAAAGAGACAGCAAACTCCACAAACACGTTATTCTAGCTTGTAATCTCAGTTCATAAAAATTACAGCAAACTGTACAAACATGACAGGTTCGCTGTGTTTGGATGCCATTGTAGGTTCGCAAAAAGCCATTAACATTAAAAATGCATCAGCTACCTTTGTAGAAGGTATGTTTGTATTTGATGCTTCTGCTTTTGCGTTGCTGGGAAAGATGAGACCTATTTATAGTCACATCAGACCTGGCTTTGTAGTGGCTCTCTAGTCTGGTAGCAGACTGGTCCTTAGAAAGCTCTTAGAATAGCATAATCTCTGAACCAACACCTGGTTCACTCAGGTAGAATAAGGGCCTTCTAGAGGTCTTGTCAGGTCCTAAGGCCTGTCCCCGACCCAAACTGACTCAAATCGCTTTTTTCAGAGCCCAAAATGCAATTTTGAAAGACCCAACCCAAGAACCAAGTAAACAATCAGAATAAATTAGACCAAAGTCCAACTGGACAGCATTTATTTTAAAACCTGATTGGACACCAAATATAAAGTTCATTGGTGTGCGCATAGTAATCCTGGTGTCCTGATGACCGATTTGGCCACTACATTACTTATCATTAATTTATATTGCTGCCTAGTTCAGCTATCATTTGGGACCAGTGGGTTGGAGAAATTAACAATGACCCACTTGTGTCTAGGATGTTTGTATTCGAGTGAACCAATGAAGATCTGTAAATCCAAATCCCAATCAAACAAACCTGATACACCTAATCAAGGTCTTTAGACTCTCTAGAAACTTCTGATCAAGTGTCATAGTTGAACTCTGCAGGACAATGACTTTCCTGGGGCAAGACCGGACAGTCCTTTAATAAACTTTAACCTACCTCTCTATTTCAGCTCAACTAATCAACCGACAACCACACGTTATACACGTACACACACTTAGAAGCACTCAGGACTTTAGAAACACTCAAATTTCTCACTGGAAACTTAGACAGCATTTGCATGAGCCACACAAATGAACCACGACAGCTCCATCCACAATGAACTATTTTTCTGTGAGTAATCCATGGCTGTCCTTGCCTTTTGGAAAACTAGATTCACAACACGCATCGATGAAAGACTCCCAAAATCTGTTTGGACGCATATGAGGTCATCAATTCTGGACAATTGTAGATGACTTGATATTGCCTGCATCATCATCATCACCACCATAAAAGTCTGTTCATGCCATCCTCCTCCCTGTGTTGACTGGAGATCAACTCGAGGAATGGGAGAATGGAAAGGGGTGCTAGGAGATGTGAGATGGGGAGCAGTGCAATAGGACAGGGGTGGAAGACACAGGTGTAAGAGAGGAGCAAGCTCCACCCAGAGCGCTCAGTCTGTGTATTCTGCCACAATGGACAGCAGCACTGTGATGTCATCAGGCTTCCCCCCTGAAAACAGAACAATGACAAGGTCAGTATTTAAAGATTGTGGATTTTCAGAGAGGTTTTGGGATCTCAAGGGAAATGGAAATCAAGTCGACTCACCTCTTACATTCAGCCCATTGTCACAGGCAAACTGGGCGAAAGGGGACATGTAGTTGGGGTCATAGGCCAATTCATGAGCCTGTTCAGCGATACTGCGTGCAGTCTGCTGGATACTATCATAGTTGGTGTTCTGAGGCGATACAGAATGACCGAAGATTAATCAAATGAAAAATGTGGAAAGCATTAGAGAACCCAAGTATAGATGTATATAGCAAGATAATATAGTATATACCAGGGGTGCCCAAACTCCTAGAGGGCCAATGTCCAGCAGAGTTCAGTGTCAACTGCAATTAGATACACTTGAACCAGCTAATCAAGCTGTTTCTAGGTATACTAGAAACTTCCAGGCGGTGTGTTGAAGGAAGTTGGAACTAAACTACGCTGGACACCCGCCCTCCAGGACCGAGTTTGGGCACCCCTGGTATATATTATCTAGCCATTTTGAGTTTGCTGTTAAACAAAAAGCAAAAGTTATGTGTATAATTAACCAAAAATAGCGCTAGACCAAAATATAGACAAAGCTATTTTTTTTTATCAAGATCATCCTATCCTGATGGCATTCAATAACAATGGTCTGCTTGAGTTCAAATTTGTTTTGCATATCATAACACACATATTTAATGTTCAACAATGTTTACCATCTAGTATATTGATCTAAATTAGGCCCCATGTACTCTTTATGTTGGGTTTTGGTCAACTGGTTCAGAAGTAGACAAAAGAGACACTTTCCACATTTTATTTGACCTATTTACCTGACTTCATCTATGGTTGGAGGTACATATGTGGTTTTTCGTATCTTTGATCTAATATTACAAAATTAGAGTTCATTATAAAAGGAAATAATGAAAAAAATTATTTATACAGCCTCAATACTACCACAGATGCTGTAGATTTGAGTTATAACTAACAAGAAGAAATCAGGTCAAATGGGTTTTCAACTTCCACTGGAAGTAGTAAAAAATAGACTACAAAGAGTAAGAAAAAAATCTCCAGATACTTTCACATTTAATGTTAATTATAGTCTGTACCTTCAGTTTCTTCAGTTCTTGCAGGATCATGTAGTCAGGCATGTTGTCAAAGAGGCCATCAGTAGCAGTCAAAATAATGTCCCCTAACTGGACGTCAAAGGAGGAGCTATCTGCTGCCTCAGGACTGAAAAAAGACAGACAGGCATACAGTTAGACTTCTGTACAAATGAACAGAATTGAAGGTTTTTATTGACTGAACCACCCACATAGCCAAGACTGATGCCAAATCTTGAATATTGTAATGCATGGAAAGCAACCCTCTGAACTGCACTGATAAGTAACTCAAGGCACTAAAGACTTTGCCTAATGTCTATGGGCAGCATTCCAACCATTTTGTAGAAATGGTAAAGGGAAAACAATGATCTAATCCACTAAATTAGAATGAGATACTTGATCAGGCTTGAAATTCAAGCAGTAGCGAAAGAAGGCAACAGGTCAGAGATCATTCTGACCTAAACGGGGGGGAAATGGACACTCTGGAGTTGGAACTCATCCAGACCCTACATGACCTCTGGACCGAATTCAAGCTGTCAGGTTGTTTTCCTAGAAACCAGACTAGCCTCTTCAAGCTCCAAATCCTTTGAGGCCGAATTTCAGTTTAATCTGTCTTAGTGCACTGGGTAAGTCTTGGAGCTCTGATTGCGGGTCAGATTTTAGGGTAAAAATGAGGACAAACAAAACGCTGAAACTTTGGAAAGAGAGGTAATTTTCTAAATGAACAAAGGTATACATCAAATCTACAGATAAAAAAATTAAGTGATCAACAAGTACACTGTTAACAATAGATAATGGAAAATTCAATGAACTGGTAACTCCCCATTTTATACACACCGTAAGCAAGAATATGCTGAAGAAACTGTGCTTAATTCAAAATCTGCTGTTGCTATGCAGAAAAAATAATAAGTCTGAATGTTTAGAAATGTATCAGAGTTCTTTAGGTGACAGAGTTTGAGGTATCAGGAGCCCAAACACCATGGGATGACTTCCACACCTCCAGTTAGGAAATTGTGCAAATCCCAAAGCTGCTTTTTAATTAAAGCTACCTTCTAGAAAAGTAACCATCTTGGATTCTCTATACTGAAACGAGCTTCCACCTGCTCTTCTAAGAATACTGTAACCTTCAAGAAGACACCACTTCTGTTAGCTGAAACCTCTACCATAAAGACATGATGGTAACTTTGTGGTACGGTTACCCATTTTCCACAGACACAGGCATTTCCACTGCAGAGTTCAGGGATGGAAAATTAGTTTAAAAACGGCTCTAAAAAACTTGTTTTGGTCTCTAATGGAGTGGGGACAGGAGAATTTTGATGTGGTCTATGAAAGTCCCATAGTACAGTGTGATAATGTTGCACTACATTTCATCCAATGTATAAACTGTATACAAAACAGCATTTGAATTGAATTGGAGTTAAACTAAATAGAATTTAATAAAATAATTGAATAGAAAAGAATTTAGAAGAATAGAATTGTACAGAAATCAGTGCTCCCCACACATAGACTTTACTTAGTTGCGTTTCCCAAACAACAACGTAACTTGCAGCTGAACTATCATAGTATGATGCATCGCTTGGGAAAAGAATCATGTAGTGACAAGTGTTTGCCAAAACCCGTAGTTTCTCTGTCGCAGATCCATTGTTAGTTATACCGTAAAATGGCCATTATGATGCTCTGAACGGGGTGACAACTTCTTTAGAGAAGAACTCTATAATTTCTTTGTGCAAATTATATTGTTTTACATGCACATGCATTTAAAAAAAATCCAATATTAGTTTTAGTAAAAACATGCACTCGTTTTCCTTATTAATTGAGATATATGTAGATGGCACATATACGGCCAATGTTTCCTTAACAAATATTATTGAAAACATTACATATTCGATTCTAAAACATAAAATCACTTACAAAAGCTAACTCAATCTAATATCATATATAAATCATATAAATAAATAATTAGGCTATTTATAAAAAAAAATACTTAATTTATTATCTATTAGAAAATGAAAAAATCCTATTTTAATAATAGTACTAATAATATTAATGATGATGATGATGATGATAATTATTATTATTATTATTATTAAGTAGGATAGTTTATTTTTTATTTTTTGAAAAGTCTATTTTTACAATTTGAAAAATGCATGTCATTTACAGTACAGATACTTAATAAATAACCTACTATAAATTAAAATCCTTAACGAATGCTATATTTTGTTTTCACAAGCTTTAGAGACGCAACATGAAATCCACTTTTAAATAATAGGTCACCTATAGATTTCGTCATGAGCCACGGCTGTGTTCAAAATTACATCAATGTTTTCAAAGTGCACTGCAAAGGGAGCGGCATTGTAAACATGAAGATCATTAAAACTGAACTGTAAAAATACTTTGAAAGCAAAGTTTAAATGTTAGAATGTTCTAAACGAATAGGGCATAGGGGGGATAACTGGGAACAGACCACAGCCAGAAACTATGTTTCAAACTACAGCTCCAGAGGTGTAGTTGTAAGCGTACAAGTCTGCGACGCAGTTTGCAAATGTTCATTGGAATGATGGATTTGGGAAACAGCAAATCAACAAACTATGTTTGTAATGACAGAATTTGCGACCTTAGGTGGCTAACAATAGTTTTCGGAAACGCACCCCTGGTATATTAACGGCCAGCCAAGTATATTTGGTGATATTTTTGTAAATTATTATCATCCTTTTACACTTTTTTTTGTATCCGTCAAAAAAAATCTCCTCTAGCCCTACACGTTTCCTACTTGTCGTCGTGTGTGCGCAAGAACGGTCACAGACAGTCTCACATGCCCTGCAGAGACACACCTTTTTGGGACTTAAAACTGCATCCATCCAGGATTTCTAAAAACCTTCTAAAATGTCCAGGATTCGGCTTTTGGTTTCGCTTTTGGCATCGTCATTTTATTTTAAGCCTGATATACTCTTACTTGGCTTTGCAGCTGACGGTGCGTGCACAGCCGTAAGAGAAACATTAATTAACTATAAAATAAATTATTGAATTTAATTAATTCTTTGATCTAAACGAGTCCGATAACCTTTTCTATTTACTCAGAGAGGACAAAATTACATCTATACTAGCTGCAATATACATGTAGACCGTTAGAAATAGTTAAATAACTCATTTGCCTTATTTAAATAATCTACACTTTATATTCTTGTAATTATGATACGTTTTGGAGATTTTTTGTTCCATAGATGTTATTATTTCTTATTTGATGTATATTTTTTAATTTGATGATGTTGATATATTACATATTTTGTACATATCTAACATGCTTTGGCAATACTGTACAAAATTTCAGCAGTAGATTTTACCTGTCAGTGGGTGCACATGGCTCCTGAATTGAATACAAGTAAACAAATAGTGGATTTCTTTTTTATTTCAACAGTCTTAAAAAAAAAATAACTTCACCCATTGAAAAGAAACGGTGTTTAATGAATAAAAATATTGTTAAAAATCACTTTGTCACATGTGCCATGGGTAAAAGGTGTGTTTCAATCTGGCTGATGAAAATGATCTTTTGTAAAAGTTACTGGTTAGTCATTGTGCAATGTAAGCAACATTAACACAGCACTCAAAGCATCTGAGAGGCTGTGCAGTAAATGCATATTTCATTGCGAGGCGCACACTTTGAACCCAACACTCAGGTCAGATTCCCTGCTGCACTTGAGAGAGTCAGATGAGCGTTTTCTGCCACAACAGACTCTGGACCACATTAACTAAAGGTCCCACATAAATTTAGCTGGACATGACTGGCTTAAAATAAATCACGCTCTACTGGGACTCTGGAAAATATATAAACAAGTGTTTAGCAAACACTGATTGGCTGATGGAAAGGGGTTTGCTTTGCCACCCTCTCTCTTTGATTGGTGGTTTTGGTATTTGTGAGTGAGTGTTTGGATGTGTGCTGCTGGCAAGACTGGAGAGGCAAGCAACTACAATCACATGGCCTTGGCATTAAAGATTTGAGCCAATTCTCTCTCACACACACATACACCGTTTCTGTTCTCACTTCTACAGGGTCCAGGAGAAGCTTAGCTAATACTGCTAAATGTAATCAAGTGGAAAAATAAAATAAGTTTTAAATAAAACTGCCCAAGGCTAAATGTTACAAATATTATCATTTTAAATGCAATAGCAGTTTTTGTATCTGTGTGTATATATATATATATATATATATATATATATATATATATATATATATATATAAAGATGTGGGGATTGTTGGAAAGCATTAAATAAAGTTTTTAAAATTTTTTAAAAATAAACAATTATATATAAATAAACATACATTCATTCATTCTTTCACTGAATAATTTAATGAATAAATAAAACAACATTAAGACCATGTGATCAATAAAAACAGATTTTAAAAATATATAAAAAATACATTGATATATAAAATATATTTTTAAAAGACAATTTATATAAAAGATTAAATAAGTTTCAAATAATCTAAATTTGATTAATATAAATGATCATCTCCATTCTATCGCATTTTGCAATTATATTGTTGAATGTATATTATAAATGGATCTACATTTTTGGGGGGGGGGGGGGGGGCATTTATAGTATTTTAGTTTCTATAAAGTTACAAGTTACGCTCTGCACCATGGCGCATGGTCTAACAGGGTTTTGTTTAATCTTCTAACGAGTTATAGGTGTGTTTTGGGAATAAACCAAATCAGAGACTCATCTCCCATTCCCTTTAAGAGTCAGTTGCATCGCATGGTGCACTTGCTGTTTACATGGCGGACTTTGTAAGTGGAAAAACGGAACGCTTTACAAGCAAGAAAACATTTAAGCAGCATCTGCAGCACAAGGATAAAGAACGAGCCTCCTCCAATCGGCTTCTTTACTTTCTCGTTCTCTTTCGGAAACGCCGTCTCCGCTGAAGACATCCATTAGTCTACATAATTAATTTTGTTTGTTAAGCACACAGATTTGTTTCTACATTCAGTTCTCATTTCCAGCCAACGAATAAATGAACAATATTAATGAAGTGTGGTCAAAAATTTATATCCAAACACACGTTTTATGCCCTATATGGTGCAAAACCTAAACAAATCTAAGCTTGTTTTAATAAAACAAATATAAATATGAATATAATAAATAATACTGCTAATAATAATAACAACGACAACAACATTATACAAATGTAAAGTCATAACTAAACTGAAAAAGCCCCCTAAGATAAAGAAGGCATGGAGGCAGTGGTTTTATATTTAAAATAATAATAAAATTTTAATTCTTTTATTCTTTTTCATTTGTAAAGATATGTGTATTGCTGTACATGTGTGTACTGTGTGTATTGAGCAATGTGTAAGCATTTAAGGCGCACAACTAACGCACTCTGCGCTGGACTTTGGACCTGCTTTTAGCTGGTCTATTGCTCAGTCTATTTTAGTTCCTCAAAATAGCAACACACAAACAATGCGCCTTAACATGCCTCTTTTCTAGATGACACACCCCTAAGTCGATAAAGCGGCGCAAATAGATTTGGCATTTAAACAACGTGGCAGAAAACGGGAAAATTATTGTTGTGTTGCTCTTTTCAGACCAGAGCATCGCGGCAAACAGTCTTGCGCCTTATTGCCCCGGGTGTATGATAGTATTGCATTTATGGATTTATTTACTCATTCAATTATTTTTTATATTTGTGGGTTTTATGTTTTAGCCATTTAAAAAAAAACTTGTGCATTCAAGTCTAAATATTCAAGCTGCATTAAAGCTATAAAAATGAATAAATCCAAAAAAAATCCTAATGTGACTCAAATCTTTTCAAAATCCCCCCAAAAATTAAAATACAAAATGAATCGGGTGTATTTCCATGCCCTTTTAGATAATAGTAATCTATTAACCTATAAACCAGTAAAGACACCATCAGCAGAAGCGGTCGATTATTCACAAAGTTTTATAGTTTGCTGTGTCAAAATTCATTCCTTTTCCTTAAAAACTTTAAATCTTAAAGATTTTTACATTTAAAGTTGAGTTGAGTTGAAAAGCTTTGGTTTTGCCCATAAAAATCTGCAGTTTCCATCACTCATTTCTGAAACAATACTTCAAAACATTAAAACAGGGTGATGGAAAGAGCTTCAGTGTCAGCTCGTACACTATTAATTGCAGTAAAAGCCATACGGGCCCACATGAGCGACACCGATCTGCAGTCAGTCAGTGCGTGCATCCCCTGTCAAAGAGTGTCTGTAACCCACCTGTCGCTCAACACGACGCCCTCGGCTCCCGGCGGGGCGATGGACAGCTGGAAGGGCGTGTTGAAGTAGTGCTGCTGCTCGTCTGACCGATGAACCACTTCTCCTCCTCGAACCACCAGGAAGCCCGAGTCTCCCAGATTACAGGTGTGTATCCTGTGACTCCGGCGGTCCAGAACCACAATGCAAGCTGTGCTGCTCCCTAGAGAAGAATAAAAAGCATAAACAGTCACACTTCATAATAGGGTTTCATTAGATAATATTAGTTAATGTATTTACTAACATGAACTGATAATGAACAATACTTAAGCATTTATTAATCGCAGATCAACATTTACTAATGTATGATTAAAATCATAATTCATGCTTGTTAGTTAATGCACTGCGAGTTAACATGAATGACTATGTTTTCATTACATAACTTGAACAAACATGAATAACTATTGTAAATTATTGTTCAGTGTTTGTTCATGTTAATAAATGCATTAACTAACATTATAATAATAAAACCGTAAGTGTTACCAACAAAACATTTATTGAACAGATATTAGCAATTCCAGCATTATGGATGTGACATTTGCAAGAAAAATCTGTAAGTGTGGTTTATATTTAATGTCATGGAAATAAAAGTGCGATGAATGTGACCAAACAAGTTTGCAAGTTTACAGTATACGAGGATTGTACTTTGTAGAAACTCTGTAAATTAAACTGCATAAGCCTGCAACACTAATCAAATATTTTTTTTTAGGAAAAAGCTTTGTTCTGGATGTGACATCTGTCCGTTATGGATGTGACCGATGTAAAAGTGGCACAATTTGACTTTGGTAATTCCAATAAGATTGTTTAAAAACACTGATAGAAATACTTTAGAGTATTTTACACTATGCTAAAATACAAGCCTACACAAAAAAAACTTAAGAGTTTCACTACTTTGGCATGGTTAACATATGCATTTAATTGCACATATGTCAAGCTTGCCTTTTATTTTCTCAGAAAATAGATAAAAATATAATTAGTACATAAAATAAAATTATAAAAAATATAAAGAACTTACAGAAAAATATAAAAATAGTAATATCTACTATGTAAAAGTTTGCTAAATTAATGTGACGTGCAAAACAATAATACAGTAGCAAAACAATTGTATGTTTTTATTTTATATATGAACTATTTATAACCTGGTTTCCATAATAACAAAGTCATGTAACATACATGACACCACGTCTTTGTAAAGATGTCAACAGGAGGTGGGATGAATGCCGGTTGCTCTTACATAAGCTCTCTATGTAGGGTGAAATTGTTGCATGTAATGTATGCAGAGGGACAGGCACATGACCACAGCACAAATAAAAAAAATTTTAAAAAAACACCACAACCACATGACATGTTTTGAGTATAAGCTTGTCACCTCAGACAACTGATGGTGACAAACAGCAAATGGCAAGATGAAGCATTTCAATAAATTACACACTTTTACAAAACAAAGTAATGCAGGTTGAGTTCAGTAACATCAGTGCAAACAATACATTGTCTTTATTCAGGGTTTCTGCAGGCTTCAATCAATTCAAATCAAACTTAAGACTTTAAGACACGTTTAAGACCATTATGAATGAATTTTTAGACTTATGCAGGGCTAAACACTAAGGATTTTTTTCTGTTGACCCGGTTACTTCTGTAAGTACTTTTTGAATTAATGGAAGATCATGTAAAGGGATGTGCTGCTCTAATTTTCTTTCCCTGAATTTAATATGGAGAATTTGCTGTAAAAATTTCTAACGGCTGTTGTGAATTGTATCTCTTTGCAATAGGAAACTTAAATATAAAATTATGTTTTGAGGTGGATTATTTTTGATTGGGTGTTGGTGCGATTGCACTGAAAAAAGTGTTGCATGCAAAACTGTTGCAAACTATTTATTTGTGTTGAATTTAAACAAACACATTAAATTGAGCAATATTCAACTTAATTTGTTTGTTTAAATTCAACACAAATAAATTGTTTATAACCACTCAACGTAAAAAAATTGAGTAAATCCAAGGAATCATCTTTGAATAATTTTTTTCAGTGTGGGTAGCTTTACTCAGACAAAGGAAAATGTTTAAAATGATTTAAGACCTACAACACAATATTTCAGTGAATTTAAGACTTTTAAGGCCTTTATTTGATTTTTTTAAATTTAAGACATTAAGCCTTTTAAGACCCCGTGGACATACTGTTTATTAATTTTTTTTCCAAGTTAATTCCAGTGTAATTCACTATTTTTAAAGTAAAACACCAGGTTTAAGTTTATTCATAAATGAACAAATTTCCATTATTGAAGTTTAGTTATACATTTTTTTAATTGTATTATTTTAATAGATTTCATCAATTAAAAAAATTGAAAAGAAATCATGTTTTCAAAATGACCAGTACAAATATTTACATTTTAATTAAAAAAAAGAAAGTGACAAACAATTAATGTTACAGAAAAAAAGATTTATTAATAAAAATGAGCAACAAATCAGCATTTTATATTGATTTCTGAAAGATCACATCACACAAAAAAAAAACTGAAGTAATGAACATTCAGCTGACAATATATGGAAAAAAAATTATCCCAATTGTCTGAACAGAAGTGCATGAAGAAATTTTGTTAGTAACAAAAATTATTTTGTAGTTATTTTTCTGTCATGTCCACTGATCAACATTTAGGTTAGTTTGAAATGTATCTCCAGTGAGTCTATTTGTAATAGGCATCTCTGTTTATCACTTAACCCACTCCTTCCTTCCTTCTCTCGATGTCTTGCTAAGGCCTTGCAGTCCAAGTGACCTTGTCTCAGAGCGGTCACCCAGAGACCTTTAGCACTCCACATGCCTTCCTAAAATAAAAGCAGGTCACTTTGAAGAGGCAAACAACTCAGCAAGACGAAGAGCGTAGCGTGACATTTCTGACAGCACGGGACGTCTGCTTTCAGCAAAAAGACCACCACTTGCGTGCGTGCCTGGTCATCCAATACCTCGTTCAAGACTCTAACTTAGTCTAAGCATTACATCAGAAACCACATCCTGTTAACTTGAGGCTGCTTTAGACAACACTAACAATTGTGCCATTTAGTTAGATGTAAAAATTGGAGCTCTGACAGGGACATGACAGATTTAAATGACTGAAAAGCGGTTGCGGGTTCAGTATATGGATCACATAAGACATAAGCACATAAGGCATGTGTGAGATTTTTTATTTACGTTTTTAGGACAACAGTACATCCAAAAAATATCAGCAGAATAGATATCCAAAGATGCGATCTTAACTTGTGAAGAAATCTGAGTTTTTTAAACTAATGAAGACAGCAGAAGTCAATGATTCGTTTGAATTATTTAGTCTGACATGTTTACTGCACCAAAATATTTTAAATGTTTCTCAAAATAAAATATATTGTGTTCAAAGGGGAAAAAAGTTGTTGTTTTTTTACCCAGACATTTAAAAACAATATATTTTAGATCAGTAAACACAATATCGTGAAATTGTGGAACTGTGATATTTTTACCCAAGGTTATCACAAGATTAGAATCTTATACCGGCCCATGCCTAATCACAAGTGCTCACAATTTACACTTTGTGATCATATCTCAGTTCTGTTCTGTTGATATGTTATCCAAATATTCATAGTTTGAAAAAGAGGGAAATACGACCAGTTTGTGCTGCGTTTCTATGAAGATCCTAGTGTAGCTGCCATTACTGTCCAACCCCATTATTTTGTTAATAATCCACCAGGTCTGCAAGTCACATCACTGAAAACTATCAAGTCTCAAATGGACACATGCTGCAATTCAATATAATATCCCACACTCCGAAAATGAAAATGCACAATATTTAACCATTTTCGAAAATTTCTATTTCTACTTGTCAGCAAATTCATCATGTCTACCTCCTTTTGTAATTATACTGTAATACAATACATTACAATAATAAATACCCAGTATTTGTTTGTTTTTAATGCTAACAGATTTTTTTATGCTAATTTAATGCTTATTTCTCACAACACATCAAAACAAACATACAGTACAGCTAAACAAAACAAACAAGCAGCACACTTCATCTGAACCACATTCCACAATCTAAAATTTGACTAGTTGTTTCCAAAAATGAAGTTAAATTAGTCCTGAAAAGACTAAATGACTTAATTGGTTTACAAGAAAAAGGGAGATTATTCCAGTCAAAAGGAGCTTTGTATTGAAAAGTTCTACAGCCACTTTCTGCTATAATCATTAAAACAAAAAATTATTCTGTTGTATATGTCGAAGAGAATAGGAGGAGATAAAGGGAACAAAAAAACTGCTTTAAATAAGAAGGGCAACTAAAATAAACACATTTAAAAAGAAAAATACCAATGATATTGTCTACGAAACTTAGCTTGAAGCCAATCAAGAGATTCATATAATGATGGGACATCTTAAAACAAACCTACATAAAGAGTTGAAGACAATATTTAAATGTTTTAAATTAAAATCAGAGGTATTGTTATAAATAATATAAGCATAATCAATAATACGAAAAATTATTTGGGAAATAATGTTTTTTCTAACTTGAAATGAAAAACAATTAATAAAACGATAAAGTGAACCTAAACACAGATATAACTTATTAATTATAAAAATCAATACGTTTTAAAGGATAATTCAGAATCTAGCCAAATACCTAGATATTTAAATGTCAACATTAGATAACTGTGACCCCTCATCAAATCTAATATCTATGTCTACCGATTGTAAACGTTTAGATTTTTCTAAAGGACGCCATACTGCAAGACTTCTTTTTATTTAGTATCAGTTTGTTTTTTAAACCATTCTTGAATTAAAGTAAAATCAAACTGCAAAGAAGAAATCGAACACTTATAAAGTTAACAAACTATTTAAAAGAAATATGTAAAGAAATAATGCAAAAAAGTTAAATATATACTTATATGATAAACTTATGAGCTTAAAAACTAATGAAAATTAGAATTGTTGCCTTGCGAAGTAAAGTTTAAGATGAAGTGCAGAAATTAGGTAAAAATAAAATACTACAAATTATCTACTGATACCAATTAAATTCTAAAACAAGATAATAAATTAACAAGATAGTAAACCATAAACTAAATGACAAGTCAATGACATACTAAAAATTAAACATTTTACTTTTTAAATCCTTCAACTTGTTTTTTGTCTTTAGTTGATTACATTGTCATGTAAATTGTACCTAAACCTAAAATGAAATACATTTAAAAAGACAATAGAAAATAATATGTCTTTAATATAAAAATATACAATACTTAACGCACAATGAGATACCTGACAGCAAAATCTGCCATTTTGAAGATAAATCAACCATTTTCTTTCCTGACATTAAACTGAAAACGAAAAAAGCTTGGCCAGGAATCAATACTGTACATCACGACGCAAGAACTGTGAGTCATCCTGCAGATCTTTAACTTATTTATTCTGTAAAAGCAGCAGTGTGTGTGTGTGTGTGACTCAGCGTGTGGTTTGGCGCGTGTGCGTGTGTCTGGATATAATCTTACCCAGCAATGGTACTTTGTTCTGCAGGAGCTCATAGTAGCCAGAGGTCAGGATGCCCACGGGGCTGCTAGGAGTGAATCGCCCCTCCTTCACCAGCCGTTCACACGTCTTCATCAGTGTGGCAGAGAACTGGGACGGGTCCACGCCGTAATCCCTCCAGCCCCCAACACCATCCGCAACACCTGAAATAAGCAGAGACGCAGAAAGGCGTCGTCAACAAGGCCCTGCTTCCACTTAACATATGGTTTAATTGCAAGCAGTCAACATTACTGTATCGACCTGGAATTGATGCATTATAAAATATCTCATAGACGCTTGTGTTCAGATTTCGTTCACATTTAATCTCGCTTAATATTTCACAGGAGTACTCCGCACAACACGAGCAAATGACAATAAACAAATTAAACAAGCAAATATAATGCGGCTTATGAACGAAAAATATGCAGAAGGATTACAATTGAAATGGTTTTCCATGCGTTTTCATACAAAGCAGCCAAGCATAAACAGTGTTCTGGTGCTGTTTCTCACAAAAAGTCCTATAATGATCAGTCAGTAGATGGCAACACACAAAAAAAACGGTTTTTATCCACATTGGTTCTTAGACATTGGCTTGGTGTGTCCCAGCATTTAGACCCCATTTAGAACTTAATTGATCAGACTGATGACAATGCATCTTATTACTAGGCCAAAGCGTAAATACAAATTTCCTCAACCCTAATAGCTTCAACACTTAAATTCTGTTAAAGAGAGCAAAAAGGAAGGAAGAGATGGCAATTTTGACACCGCTGAGACAGATGGCAGCTGCCGCCAAATGTCCTGATGTACCAACTGACTGCTTATTGTGATGGTAATGCAACATGGCCCTCTGCTACAGCATGTCTGATGCCTTCATCGAACAAAGACGACACAAGATGCATCATTTGTGAACCCCTTGAACTTAGCTACAATAAAAAATATACATATATTTGGTGTAAGTTTTACTTTAAAACAACTTTTACTCAGAAATTGCTAGTGAATTTTACAAATAATTTTCAAAGCAAGCAACACATACAAGTAAACGTTAATTTCTTTAGTAGAAATACAAGACAAATTGTATTTATTTGCAAAATGTGATAAAGTATTTTTTTAATAAAAAATAATAAAAACGGCTGACTATTCTTTTCAAACTACAATCTTTAGGAAGTTTTAACTGACTTTGTGAAAACCATTTGTTTCAAACATTAGCTACACAGCAGGCTATTGTGGGAATATAAATTTATACAATCTAGTTTCAAATGAAAAATAATCTACATATAGCTGAAAAGTTATATTCTTTGGTTTTTGATTACATCATTTTATTAACAGCCCAGCCATAAGGCATTTACCTTTGTCTTTTTGACTACAGGCTAAGCCAGAGTTATGCAAATGCTAACGACTGCCTTTGTCTTTGGGTCATGCTTTCATGCTACAGAAACCATTGTGTTGATTAACTTGTGTGGTCAGTAGCTGGGCCGGTTTCTATACCTATATGCCAATTCACCCTGCTGACTCTAAAACTGAATTTGCATGCTTTGTTTAGCCATCTCCCCTCCTCCTAAGACAATATAGACAGGACATCTTTGTCTTAATTCAGACTTCGATAAAACTCGCAGACTGCAGACCTCCAATAGGCTCTGCAGACACATGGACTTCTTGAAGACGCTGTATGACTGCAGATTAACCAACACGTCTTAATAAAGGAATTCTGCTTGTTTCGAGTCTCCTGGACTGGGTTCCCTCTTCTATATTCAATCATTTATTTTTTTTTACAACACTATAAACTTTATTGGATATTTAAGTGGACATTCTTAAATGACTGATCTGATGATATATCCTGAAACTATCATATGAAGTAACTTGAAACAAAGCCATGGTAATAAATTAATAAATTCAACTGACCTTTTATGTGTGACATCATTTATTTTTTTAATTAATTGCACAAAATGGGATTAATAATGCTAAACAATGAGACCAGCTGAAAAAGCTCAGTCATTTAAATACACCCGATTTAAAATTCTGCAAACACTTTGCATTGGGTTGAATTCATGCAAATTCACCACATTTATCAACAGAAAGCTGCTTGGTTTAAAAAAGCAACTTCTTTTGCAAGCTGTGTTTCATATATTACTACTACAATATCCAATCTGACGTGCCTTAAGAATGTGTGTAACAATCATACACTACAGCAAATGTCTCAAACTGGATTCCTGGAGGGCCGCAGCTCTGCACAGTTTAGCTTCAACTCTAATCAAACACAGCTGTTCCAACTAATCAAGGTGTTCAAGACTACTAGAAACTATTAAGCCAGTGTGAGTTGGAGGTGGTTGGAGCTGAACTATGCAGAGCTGCGGCCCTCCAGGAACTGAGTTGAGACCATTGCCCTACAGCATTGAATAGTGACATTTTAACATTATATACAGCCATTTCCCTTAAAAGTTTTAAAAACTGCTAAAAACTACTGTCACACTGCTACAAAATGTAGGCTCGTACAAACCTGGATGCTTTTCGTTTGCTTATCGTCAGCATTTTGAGACGTTTTTCCGTATACAAAACCAAGCGATTTTCACTTGCGTTGAGCAGAAGAGTATGCAAAAATCAGGTATGCACGATCACATTGACGCCCTTTATTTAATCACGATGTGTTAAACGTTGACGGAAAACGCGAGCAAAAAACGTCTCGGTGTGCACAGGCCTTTACATTGTCTTTTTACTCCCACTATGCTTTGTAAGCACACACGTTGAGATTTATCAGATTGCACAGCCTCAACTGAGATCCAGGCTCAAAAGGAATAAGACTTCGAGTTAAACACGATTTAAAGCGCAAGTCAAGCTACGGTTAACATTTCAATGGAGATATGCAAACAACACCAACTGCTCATCAAGGCTTCAAACATAATGGCATTAATGTTGGAAAAATCAGCAGAGCGTGACAAACTGAATCACAACAAAGTTTACTCCTGCCATTTGATGCCACAACATCCAGAAAGGCCAAACATTGAAGTCAGACTCAAACCTTTATTCCAAATGTTTGCATTTCATTTCTGAAAATGAGATGACAATATTTACTATAGGAAAAAAGGCTAAGGGAAACAGCTCTTAGAGGGAACACCCATCTGTTTACACCAGCACACAACTGAAAGCAGATTCTCTGCCGCTGTCATCTACATGCCAGCATTACTGCACGAAGGTGTGACTTTTTTGTCATATGTGAATCCATACTCATTTACAAGGAGCACTCCACTTTTTTGAAAACAGGCTCATTCTACAACTCTCCCTGAGTTTAACTATGTTTAATCCATTCAGCCAATCTCTGGGTCTGGTCGGAGATCTTTTAGCTTAGCTTAGCATAAATCATTGAATCGGATTAGACCATTAGCAGCTCTCTCAAAACGACAAAAGTGTTTTGATAATTTTCCTATTTAACATTGGAGTCTTTTGTAGTTTCATTGTGTAATAAGTTGCTATTTTCTATAGGTTGATTATATGGCTAGGCACTATACGTTCATTCCGGCGTAATAATCAAGGAACCATGCATGGCTGCAGCAGTCGCAATGATACAATAAATATTAAAAGGTAGGACTAGATTGACAGGAAAATGACAACAACAGCCAATAAGAATCCAAATATAAGAGGTTTTCAGTCATTCATAGTGCTTTAATGTCTAAATCTTTTTGAGCTTGACAGTTTTTTTTTTGCCTGAATTAGCTTTAACTGGATAAGAAAAAAATATCTATTACCTGTTAATATTAGCATGATCATTACGTGAATAAATAATTTTTTTAAATGCTAATAATCTCTCTAGAGCAAAGTTTCAGCAAAATCGCTAAACAGTGACATTTTAAACATTGTTTTTATGTGTTTCTGCATTTCATTATTTTGCACATCATTGACTCAGTGGAAACCATTACAATTTTGTGTAATCTATAAACATTCTTTGTTCCATAAAATTCCATCAATTAATCACATAAACATTAGATACGTTACCATCCACCTATTTTTATGCACAATTTGGATGATATATTTTTATTATAAAAAAAAAAAATCAGTTGATGAAAACGCCAAGATGTGCATAAAAAACCGTATACACAGAACTCAGTAGGATAAACTTTTTATTTGATAAGAGATGTGCATAAACTATGACTTTACTTTTATCTAACAAATTCCAGTATGCGCATTTAAAAAAAAAGGTCATGTGATTTTGTTATAAGAGCTCATGTGATGATAAAACCGTGTGAATGGACAAACCAGAAGGCTGAGTAAAACATCTGAAACGTTGTTTTGGTCATTCTAAAACACTTTCACCATGACAATTTTGTTCTGTTTTTGTTCAATTTTGTAGCACAAATTTAATTAGCATTTTTGGATGGAAATATAGCTACTGATATATGAACACGATAGAAACAAACAACTTTCTAAGCACAACAAAAGTCTACGATAACTGCTAAATCTAAAACCTTTACACAAGCAATCTTAATAAGAACACAATTGTTGTTGGTTATTAGGAAAAAAACAATCATCTGCAAGAACTATTAAAAGGCCAGATACAAGTCAGATGTCCGAGAACTCCTGGAACAAAGGTTTCAATGAGCAACTTGCATCCAACTGCTAATGTGATTTCAACGGTTCACAATCTCCTGAAAATAGACTACTGCATCAATAAGGACACCACTTAAACCTTCTAGCTGTTTCTTCCTGTTTCTTAAGACCTGCTCGTTAAACTAATTAGAGTGGAAAGTGAAGATCACCTACTGAACTTTATAGTAGATCAACACAGAAGTTCACCATACTCGGTAGACAAATATTTAAAAAGTGTAAGGAAATAAGGGAAGATGATGCAACCAGTCAGATTTTCCACAGATTTCCGCAGGTTTTTAAGCACATCATTAATTCTTTTTATTTACTTGAGTAAATATATTTATTCCGTTTTTTATTACAGTAATATTATTGACTTGTATGAAAATGTTCATCTGATTTATGTGCAATGCAGTTTGTAAAGTAATATTTTCTGTCTTTTAGTAGATATATTATATGAGAGGCTTGCTTTGTTTACCAAATAAGGTAAATCTAATTAGATTTGCATTTTAAACATTAAATAAAAGTTAAAAATATATGATTTTTTATTTCATATATTAAGGTTTTAGTTATGATACTCCCAAAATAATTCAGCAGAAATCTGCATATTTTTACCAAAATTCTCAGCAGAAATAGCAAAAAACATCAGCAGATTCCATGATGATTATATATGATGAATAAATTTTTACACTGAATTTATTGAACTTATTAGTCAAACCAAACCAACCCACTACAAGGTGAACAAAAACATGACACTTTAATTTGAAGAAAAAAGTAATTGAAAACCAAAGTTTGAAGAACGTGTACTACTTTCATGTGAGATAGAATTACTGTCAGAGATGGCATCGAAATTTAAACTGAATTAAAATGATGACTTGATTAGATCATGTTTGTCAATCTTTGATTAGAAGAAGATCTTTCTATGAAACTGGGTTATGCAGTTTATCAGAAGAAATTCTGTAGTTAAAGTAAAATAAAACAAAAAAGATAAATAAGATAAAACAAAAACAAGAAAGCATGCAGGGGTCTGTTCTTTGTACGTGGATTACTCAATTTGCTGGATTTGGTTGTTGAAGATTCGACACGATCCAGGATCGTTTCGTTCTTCAAAACTCATCCGAGAGTTTTGACTGTGGTGGTGAACAGCTGGTCTGCCGCTCACGTGCTGAGTCTGAAACAAAAGCCGGTGAAGCTTCCTCGTAGCACGTGAACGAACTCCTCGTTTTCTTGCATTGTGTGTTCACACGACAACACTGTGCATTATCACCCCGAGCCTTACAAATGGAAACTACTGGGTATTAATTTATAAATTCTACCTTGGACTATAGAAGAATGAGAAACGTTTCTAAGGGTCAACGTGAGGACAATGAGTCCGCCTGTGTGTGTCGCTGGAACGACAACGTGATTAAACAACATGGCCGCCTCCATGCTCAACCATTCTGACCTTTACTAACAGCTCTTACAACATTAACAAATGAGTACTTACTACTGCAACATTACACAATCTACTGTAATTATAAATGTTAATGCATTTAGCAAGTGTCTTCCCTTTAACAGACTGAGTTACTTTAAAAAAATTATTTTCGACGCGTAAATCGCACTAAACCACTAATAAAATGTGCTAAGTACAAAATTTAAACAACATCTGACATTAACGTCATTAATATACACGTTTTTAAGATTTGACGTTGAAATAATTCCAATTTCTGCCACTAATAGAACTTTGGGGGCTCGGCTTAGCATCTTTCTAGGTGAAAGGTCAACGTGGATTAACAAAGCTCGTTTAACGTTAAATTGCCGTTTTATACACGTTATACGACACACAGCCAGTCGCATAGCTACTGCTTCCTAAACCAAAGCATGTTAAATCCAGGAAAGCGACCACAATGTTCAGAAAGAGGGAGGTTATTTCAGGTGAGGGTTGGACTGACCGTCCCTCACACCCCCAACATCAACAAATGAGTGCTGACATTAACCCGTGAAGGTCATTTTCAGAGTTAAAAGTCCCTTAAAGAACAAAACATCCCAGAGCTTTCATATTCGACACGTATCTCGCTGATTTCCGCTCACTCACCCAAGACATCCGCAGACTTGTGTCGGGCGATGAAGCAGGCATCATCCCCGTAACACATGCCTTTTTTCAGGATCCCCTTCCGAAAGTCCTTCCCGAAGCCGCAGCTGGCCGTGATCAGGCTGTAGTCTCTGCCGTCCGTTTGCGAGAGTCCGCCCAGGACAGCCCTGGCAACGATCCTGCCATAGGAAAGTACCGATAACATCCCCCTGCCGGTGTACGGTAAGCGTGTACCTGCCGAGCCCGTCTCTCTACGATCCGCGCGAGGGTGCACAACCTGCGGCTCTGTGCACCAACATTCGCCGCAGATCAACCGCAGGAGCCAAAACAAGTGATCCTAGGGACGATGGAAATATATGGCTGTTTTTAAGTCTTGGCGGATTTCACAGACGGAGTTCCTCCAGCACACTCCATCCTATTCAACATCCTCCCGCGGACTCGCTCACATTCCCGTCGGTCACCAGCGCCCGTGTTCCGCACATACGGGATCTGCTGGGGTCACGTGACGCGCTGATGTCAGAGCGTAGTGGAAACCTGAAGACGTAGTGGAAGAACATGTGCCGGAGCGTTTTGAACTGGACACGGATACTTTTGCGAAGGAGCAACTGGTGTAGCATTTGTTTATTTTTTCCATTGCATGCGCTTTGAATCTATTCTTGACCGAGACACTTCAGTAAGATGAAACTGAATGTTGCTAACCTGCTTTGAAATTGTCTTGTACAGCAGCTGAACGTTTTAACTGTAATACTTTGATATTGTGTCTCAGTAGGGTTGTTTTCATTCATTCATTTCCCTTTGGGTTAGTTTAGGGCTGGGCGATTTGGCGTAAATCTCGATTAATTAAACATTCAAACTCGATTACGATTAATGAACGATTATTTTATTTATTTATTTTAGGTTTTTGCCCTCAGTTCACTGACAGGTTTTGTACAGTAAATATGCTCACATATTACAAATGACAGATTTCTGAATGAAGGGTGCATTGTTGATTTTAAAGTAATTGAAGGAAACACACACTAACTACTATCTATGATTATTTATTTAACATCAACGTTGAACAACTAAAATTAAAACACACATTGCCTGAAACAAACTTTTCTTATAAAACAGCGGAAATAAATAGCTTGCACTTTTGGAAACTAAATAAATTATTTTCAATGTTTTTCATATTAAAAGTAGAAAATAAGCAGTATCTCTTCTAAATAATATACTCTTGAATAACCTGTTAATAATTTTTTAAACAGTGCATTTCTCGTATCTTCTCTAAACAATTATTTTAGTGTAAATAATATTTTTAATGTAATGGAAAATATGCCATCTTAAGACATCTCTGGAGCAGCTTCCAATCATCATGGCTGCAAAGGGTCAGTATAAAAGTATAGTGGTATAGTATAGAAGTATAAAATAGACAGGGTCACGTGACTCCACGTGTAGTAGGGAAAGTAATTGAAAAATTAGATCAAGGTTCTTAATGTTGATTTCGGTTAATTTTAGATTAATCACCCAGCCCCAGGCTTAGTCCCTTTATTTCATCAGGGGTCGCCACAGCGGAATGAACCGCCAATTTATCCAGCATATGTTTTACGCAGAGGATGCCCTTCCAGCAGCAACTCAGTAATAGGAAACACCCGTACACACTCATTCATTCATTATTATTGTTGTTGTTGTCAACCGAAATTTTCAAACATATTAGCCACAATAAATATGGCTAAAACGTCCTGGATAGGAGTTCTTTTGTTTCTGCACCATCCCACAATGCATTTCACTTCCTGGATACCGCTGACGCTGTAACCAAGCATGGCGGTGAACTGTTGTCTTGTTATTCTGATATATTTGCGAACCTCGCTCTGCACCGAAGGCACGAACACAACAGAAAACACTAATATAACACTCGGAGACTCAAACCACACGTCAAATTATCGAGATGAAATCCTTAACATCACGGAGCTGGGAGTCGGTCCTAACGTTACTGCAGCAGATTTACCCGCTTCAACTGACAGGACTCCCGAATACGTGACCGGATTACCGGATCTGATCAAGTCCACGGAGAGCCCGATCCCTGATTCCCCGCCAGCCACCGCAGCGCCAGTGCCTCTTCCCGTGTCCGGTGTCCCGCCGGTCCCCGTTACCGACGGTAAGAGTGCTGAGAAACCATAGGGAGAAAGAGATCCGAGATGTCAAAACACTGAATGTCAATAGGGTAAAAAAAACCTTAAAAGATAACGGCATACTTCCACAGTTGAGTAATTACATAAGAATTGTAACAATTATTTGTAATAACGTACAAGTTTAAATACGCAAATGAGGCACTGTTTAGAGGTCAGCCCTGATGTATTCTGTATTCAGTCTGCTAACTGTTTGGGAATCTTTTTACCCTCGTTCGACATGTATAAAACTATTTTTTAATTAATTATTGAGCTCACAATAATGTACAGTGCATGTTTTCACACTTTTAACAGTTTCCTGTAGAAGCTGGAGTAACTTACTGGTAGCAGTTTGCCAGTAACTTACTGTAAATCAGCAAGAATACTGTATTTACATTTACAGCAGCATTTATCTTGCATTATGTGTATTTACAGTATTGTATATCTTTACTGTAAAATGTACAGTAATTTTCACAGTGAAACTTTAAATACAGTAACATACTGCATAACTGCCCTACAGTAATATACGGTTCATATTACAGTTAAATACTGTGTAATTTAAGAAAATCGTTTACCGTGCACTTTCAAATGTTCTAAATCATTTTTCCATTTCATCCCCATCCCTTTTAAAGATGAAGACCTGTTGTTTGCCACACCAGAAGTTCCCACTGACCAGAATGTTGACTCTGTTTTTGGCCGTTTTACGAAATACTTCTTTGGCCGTTCGAATGTGAGCAGTGCACCTGATGTGAGAAGTTCACCAGGATACGGGGTAAAGTTTGACTATGTTCGTCTCCAACATTGACTGAAGATGCCATGAAATGAGAAATCAAGAAATTATTTTTATCTTTTGACATGTGAGGCCATAAAACATCCAGAAAAAACTCCACTCTTTCTTATTACAGTTTTTTCCAACTGCTTACACGCTTTTTTAAAACAATGTCACCTTTTTTTCAAAACTCTACACACAAATGCAGACTGCCTCACATCTCCTTCAAAGAGAAGACTTTCTCTATTCTTTTTTAGAGGAATTTAGGATTTAGAAAAAGATACTACAAAGAAACTACAAATTGTAGATGGGTAACAAACTATATATTTTTTAGAGCAGAACAGCCTTTGACCTATTTATAGGCCCATACTACAGTAAAGCAGAGATTGGTTAGTGATCAGTTAAGAAATTAGTGTTTCCACATTTGAGTAGTGAGTGTGTGTGTGATCTGGTGAATACGTGTAACATTTTGATTGGTTGTGTTTGGAAAAAGAAAGCAAGCTAGATTTTTGTGTTTTAGGTAGAGCATTGTGTGTAAATTTTGAACTGTTCAGGGCTGAGAATAGCTTATGGTTTTGGAGATTTGCTGTGTAGTTTTGCATTTTGAGTGAAATGTTTCAGAAATTGTGTGACAAAAAGATTTTGTGTCTAAGCAGTTGGAAAAAAACTGTATTAAGCTCACACTGCAATATTTTAAACCCAGTTTTGAGTTTATTTATTTACTTTTGTATATGTGATACACAGTTAAATCAAAATTATTAGCCCTCAATTTTTTTTTTCTTTTTTCCATTTTCTTCTGTATCTTTTCAAATATTTCCCAAATTATATTTAACAGAGCAAGGAATTTTTCACAGTATTTCCGATAATATTCCTTCTTCTTGAGAAAGTCTTATTTTTTTATTTTGGCTAAAATAAAAGTTTTTACACTTTTTAAAGCCATTTTAAGGTCAATATTATTAGCCCACTGAAGCAATATTATTTTTCAAATATCTACAGAACAAACCATCATTATACAATGCGTAATTACTCTAACTTGCCTAATTAACATAGTTAAGCCTTTAAATGTCACTTTAAGCTGAATACTAGTATCTACAAAAATATCTAATATTTTGCAATGTGAAATGTTATTGTAATTAATACTGTGTAATATTATATCATCATGGCAAAGATAAAATAAATCAGTTATTAGAAATGAGATATTAAAACTATCATGTTTAGAAATGTGTTGAAAAAATCTCTTTGTTAAACAGAAATTGGGCAAAAAATGTACAGGAGGGCTAATAATTCTGACTTTAACTGAATGTTTGTTCAGGTTTTATAGTAATTTCAGTAACATTATTAAATAATATTCAAATGTTTGTACAATATATTTAAATGCACAGTCCAGTTTGTAAAGTAATATTTTCTGTCTTTTAGTAGATCTGTTATATGAGAGACTTACTTTGTTCAGTCAAACAAGTTGTTCTTATTGGATTGGCATTGCAAACCTTAAATAAAAGTTTATAAAATGTGTTAAGTTTGTAGTTACTGCACTCTTATTCCACATAAATCCACAGCTATTTTTTTTTTTTACAAAATTCTGCACAGAAATAGAAGAAAATAACTTACTGCTTATTAGTTTAAAAACAGCTTATTCCTAGTTCAATCTGGCTAAACAACAGGTTGTGTAATACACAACTTTTTTACATAAGATTGTGGGTAAACTCGGCCTCATATGTGCAGAAATTTACATCGGTGGGCACAGCTGTCCCATTGTTTTTTTCCGAGGCTAACTTTAACATCAGGTTTCCTATAAGAAACAACACTGAGCTATTTTTAACAGGATTATAATCAATCCACATTCTCATTTAATAATTCACTCCTTCTGTCAATGTTTTGACTTTTATTAAGCAACATATTGATTCCTACAATGCCAGAATGGTTGCTTTTGTACAGAAATGGAAAGTGTAAGAATTTCAGAGTTTAATTACAGCTATTTTTATTTTTTAGCATCACAGTTAGTATTAATGTTCTCCTGAAAAGTTATAGTTGATCCTTCTTCGTTAACAATGTTAAATTCTCTCTGTTCTTCCCTCAGTATGGAGACGTCATTCAGACAGTGAATAAGGAAGGGCAGTTGGAGTTTTTCACCTTTCCTGCCTCTGCAGGCACCGCTCACTGCTTAGACTCAAACCCTGCAGGTAGGACAAGAACATCAATGCTTTACTGAATAAAATGTTAAGTGGTAAATTAGGGCTGGGCGATATGGCAAAAATGCAATCTTGATAATTACTTTCCATATTGACTATTGATATATATTTCGATATAAGTTGTTAATACTTCCACATTTAAAAGAGTATCCCAACAATGACTGAACCCTCAAAAACTTGAGGATTAAGTGGCATAACATATTTTTGGCCGATAAATCTTTGGTGGCCGAAAATTGGGTACATCTCTAATATCAACACTCTTTTAGATTTCCTGTGTGATTGGCTCTTAGATCAATATGGAGTAAAATGTCCAGAGCTTATCATTGTTAATGACATAAATTTTATCTGGATTTGATATAATATAGTTTATCTGCCCATCCCTATGGTTAATGCAAAATGTTTTTTACTCATTGTTTTACTCATTTCTGACCTTGGACCACAGAACGAGTCTCAAGGGTTTTTAAATATTAAAATCTTAAAGCTGAATAAATAAGCTTTCTATTAATGTATAGGTTGTTAGGACAGCACAATATTTGGCCAAAATAACTACTTGGAAATGTGGTCCCACTTTATATTAGGTGGCCTTAACTAATATGTACTTACACTGAAATTATTCATTTGTTGCAATGTACTTATTGTGTAAATACATGTTTGTACATTGTAATTATGATTGATTAAGTGCATGCATGTAATTACAGTAATTTCTGTAATTACATCTTACACTGATGACCATCCCTTACACTTTACTCACACTTAAACCTGCAGTGCATTATGAACACAGTAAGTTCATTGTTTTTAATTTTTGACGCAAGTTCATAATAGTTAAGGCCACTTGATATAGTGGGAGCAAAAATCTTGAATCTGAGGGATCAAATAAATCTAAATACTGAGAAAATCACCTTTAAAATTGATTAGATTCTTTGGTACGTTTTACGGTAGGAAATTATTTTTACTGAACTTTCTAATATTGAAAAATAGATCATTTTGATGCATACAATGTCTTTTTGGCTATTCTCACAAATATATAACTTAATATATACAAATATATACATAATACACACATTTTAGGTTTCGCATACATAATCAGGATGCATTTGTTGCAAAATGGTGTTTTCATTTTCTATTTTATTTTGTTTCACGTCTATCCAGAAATAATTGCTTAAAGGATTTCTACATGAACCGAAAAACCAAAATTCCCTTGATCTTTGACATTTAGGAAGTCACTGTGCTATAAAAACATCCTGTAGATTTTCAGAAATCTTCGAGTCAGTCATAAAGTTGTTATGAAGCGGACAGGAGACAGAGGTAAGGAAACGTTAGGGTGTTTATTAAATGACAACAAGGAGCACATGAAGGATAGCCAGGAGGATCAGGAATGATGTTGGGGTCTTTTCCTCCGTGACTGGGTAACAGGAATACACGAGGATGGACAGCACACACCAGATACAGCTGACAGAGGATGACACAGACTTGGAAGGACTGGAAGACAGGACGATTCGGGTGGACCAGGAAGACTAGGAGGAATACAAAGAGAACAGGTAAGTAAAGCGTTTGTTTTAGCTGAGGATGACTACGCTGAGTGGTCGCTCAGTTGTCCGCTTTCGTCGAGACGAGCCCGGACAATGAGCGACTGGAGTGCTGTGCTTTTATCTGGTGCTCGTGAATGTGATGCAGCTGTGTGCTCATTAGAAGTCAGGTGATGGTGATCTTCGTGAGTGGGGATCGTGAGAGCCTGACCAATCCGTGACAGTACCCCCCTCCCCAGGGCCCGCTCCTGAGGGCCGACACCTCCGACGCCGTGGTGGTCTCCCTCTGCCTCTAGGCGCTGGGAACTCAGGGTGGCTCTCATGAAACTCCACCATGAGACTAGGATCGAGAATATCAGCTCTGGGAACCCATGTCCTTTCTTCGGGGCCGTACCCTTCCCAGTCCACCAGGTACTCCAACTGGCCACCACGACGTCGGGAACGCAAGATCTCCTTCACTGCGTAGACGGCTCCTTCTTCTAGGAGCAGTGGAGGAGGGGGTTCCTCTTCGTGGTCAGGCTCTGTGGAGGGAAGAACAGGATCGTGATAGGGTTTCAGGAGTGATACGTGGAATGTAGGGTGAATACGGTAGTGAGAGGGTAATTGTAGTTTGTAGGTGACGGGGTTAACCTGTTCCACGATGGTGAAGGGACCAACAAATCGGGGGCTTAACTTGCGAGAGGGCAGTCGCATGCGTATGTCCCGGGTGGATAGCCACACCTTTTGTCCGGGTGTGTATCTGGGTTCTTCAGACCTTCTTCTATCGGCGGTTACCTTGCTTCGACGGACTGCCCTCTGCAGATGTTGATGAGCCTCGTCCCAGACTCTCTCGCTCTCCCGGAACCAGTGATCCACTGCGGGGACATCAGATGGTTCGCCATCCCAGGGAAAGAGCGGTGGTTGGAAGCCCAGGACGCACTGGAATGGCGTGAGTCCGGTGGAGGGTTGCCGCAGTGAATTTTGGGCATATTCTGCCCAGCCCAAATACTGGCTCCAGGAGCTCTGGTGACCACTGCAGAAGGTCCTCAGGAACCGTCCCACCTCCTGAATCTTCCTCTCTGTCTGCCCGTTGGTTTGGGGATGATATCCAGAAGAGAGGCTGACGGCCACACCTAGGAGCTTGAAGAAGGCTTTCCATAGACGTGAGATGAACTGTGGACCTCTGTCCGACACAATATCTTCTGGAATACCAAATGACCTGAAGACTTGATTAAAGATATTGTCGGCTGTTTCAAAGGCTGTGGGAAGACCTTTCAGAGGGATTAGTTTGACAAACTTTGAGAATCTATCTACGATGACTAGAATACAGGTATTACCTTCTGACGAGGGGAGGTCAGTGATAAAGTCCACTCCTAGGTGTGACCAGGGACGGTTCGGAATCGGCAAGGGATGGAGCTTTCCAGCGGGTAGATGACGTGGGCTCTTGGATTGGGCACAGTCCTTACAGCCCTGAACATATTGCCTCACATCCCTTGCCATGTTTGGCCACCAGAATCGTTGGGATACTAGCGAGAGAGTATTGTTGATCCCTGGATGTCCAGTGCCTAGCGAGGTATGTAAGGAGTGGATCAGATCTACCCGGTGTTCAGGTGGTATGAACTGCCGATGAGGAGGGCATCCCGGCGGAGCAGGGGCTTCCGGAGTGGCAACGACTGGAGGAGCGTTCCAGGTGATCGGACAAATGGAGATGTGTTCGGGAAGAATCTTCGTTGGGAGTTCTTCATGATCGTGATGCTCGTGTAAACGAGAGAGAGCGTCTGCTCTTAGATTCTTGGGTCCTGGACGATAGGAAATGGAGAAATCAAAACGTGAGAAGAAAAGTGACCATCTGGCTTGACGTGGACATAGTCTCTTGGCCTCTTTGATATATTGGAGGTTTTTGTGATCTGTGATCACCTGGAACGGATGTTTGGCTCCCTCCAACCAGTGACGCCACTCCTCCAAGGCTAGCTTGATTGCTAGAAGCTCCCTGTCTCCTATGCTGTAATTCTGCTCCGCCGGGCTCAACTTCCGAGAGAAATAGGCACAGGGATGCAGTCGGGGCGGTGTATCATGATGTTGGGATAATACTGCCCCGACGCCGGTGGTGGATGCGTCCACTTCCACCACGAAAGGAAGATTTGGGTCAGGATGAGTCAGGAGTGGGGCCCTTGTGAACTCCTTCTTAAGAAGGCGGAAGGCTGCGGCTGCTTCTTTGGTCCACTCCAGTCCTTTGGGTTTACCCTTGAGGAGATTAGTGAGAGGTGATGTAATCCTGCTGTAGTCCTTGATAAACCGTCTATAAAAGTTAGCAAACCCAAGAAACCTCTGGAGCTCCTTAATGGAAGTGGGTTCTGACCAGGATAGAACAGCCTCAATTTTCTTCCCATCCATACGTATACCGGTTTGGTCAATGATGTATCCCAAGAAATGAATCGACTTCTGGTGGAATGAGCATTTCTCCGCTTTGAGGTAGAGGTGATGTTCTCTCAATGTGTGTAGGACCTCCGCAACGTGTTGGCGATGTTCGGCCTCACTCCGGGAGTAAATGAGGATGTCATCTATGTACACTATTACAAAGTGGTGAAGAAACTCCCGGAGGACTTCATGAATGAAGTTTTGGAATACGGAGGGGGGCGTTGACCAGACCGTAAGGCATGACCTCATATTCATAGTGGCCAGTAGGGGTCACGAATGCTGTCTTCCATTGGTCCCCCTCACGTATTCTTATCAGATTATACGCGCTGCGGAGGTCCAATTTAGTGAAGACTTTAGCTTCTCGGAACTGTTCCAAAGCGGCTGGTACCAGAGGAAGGGGATATCGGTATTTTACTGTACCGTTATTTAGGACCCTGTAGTCGATGCATGGACGCAGCCCTCCGTCCTTCTTGGCCACAAAGAAGAAGCTTGAGGCGGCTGGTGATTTTGAGTGACGTATGTACCCCTGACTCAGAGCCTCCCTTATGTAATCTTCCATTGCCTGATTCTCTGGAAGCGAGAGCGGGTAGATCCTACCTCTTGGCAACTGGGCATCTGGAACTAGGTCGATCGCGCAGTCCCATGGCCGATGCGGCGGTAGCTGGGAAGCTCTCTTGGGGCAGAAGACATCATGAAAGGAGCTGTACTCCTTAGGAATGTGGATAGACTGCTTCTCAGGAGGACTCTCGACCGATGTTGTAAACAAAGAAATGGGGGTTCCGACCTTGAAGAGGGAGATTTGGAAAACAGGTAGGTGTACATCCAGATCCCCATTTCTTTATCTCTCCTGTGCCCCAAGAGATGATGGGATCGTGCTTCACCAGCCACGGGCGCCCTAGAATGATGTCCATATTTGCACCCTCCAGAACCAGAAATTGAATCCTCTCTTGATGTAACAACCCCACTTGAAGAAGGATGTCTTCGCATTGTCGATGGATACGGGTCGAAGATCGAGTGCACTGGGTTATCGGTTGTATCTGGTATATATGCGAGGACGCCTCAGTACGTAGGTGGAGTTGACGACAGAGGGATTGGGAGATGAAGTTCCCTGCTGACCCGGAGTCGATGAGGGCTGTGACAAGGAGAGAAATAGAGGCAGTAGTTATTTGTACGGTGGTAGTAAGTGGTTTACATTGTTCAATATTCGTACTGAATACACTCACTGAAGTCCGAATGGGACGAAGGGGACACTCCATACGGGTGTGTCCACTGACACCGCAGTATAGACACAGACCCCGGGTCAGCCTCCTCTGTCGTTCCGCTGATGTCAGTCTTCCAGACTCTATTATCATGGGTTCTGGTTCTGGAGAGGCTGTTGACTCAGGCGATTGGAGGAGTGCAGACGAGGGGGTGATGGTGTCCTGTTGATAGGAACGGAGACGATCGGAACATCGGAGAGAATGTTGGATGAATCGCTCCAGACCCATAGTATCATCTAATGTGGCCAGCTGGATTCGGAGAGTGGGTTCCAAGCCGAGCCGGTACGTGGTCAACAACGATCTCTCATTCCATCCACTTGCAGCTGCTAGAGTGCGAAACCGGAGAGCATATTCCTGTGTAGATAGAGTACCTTGCTTTAGATGATACAGCTGCTCTCCAGCGGCTACTTCCCCATCAGAACGTCCAAACACCTCTTTGAAATACTCCGTGAAGGTAGTGATGGAATTCATGACCGGCCCGGCTTGGTTCCAGATCGTCTCAGCCCATTTAAGTGCAGGCCCAGAGAGTAGTGATACGATGTAGGCGATCTTTGACTTATCTGTGGGATATAGAGAAGGTTGCATTTCGAATATGAGGGAACATTGTAACAGAAAACCATTGCACTCCCCCGCTCCGCCTGAGTAGGGCGCTGGTCGGGCCATGGGACTGGAAGGAAGGGCCGAAGAAGAAACTGTGGAGGCGGAAGTGCTCGGTGCTGGTGGTGCGTTGGAAAGTGGAGCTGGTGGCTGTAGAATCCGCTTCAACTGGTCCACCAGCTCTTGAAAGTGATCGGGGGTGCTCATGTTGTCGTCGTTAAAGGTCCGGGCTTCTGTTATGAAGCGGACAGGAGACAGAGGTAAGGAAACGTTAGGGTGTTTATTAAATGACAACAAGGAGCACATGAAGGATAGCCAGGAGGATCAGGAATGATGTTGGGGTCTTTTCCTCCGTGACTGGGTAACAGGAATACACGAGGATGGACAGCACACACCAGATACAGCTGACAGAGGATGACACAGACTTGGAAGGACTGGAAGACAGGACGATTCGGGTGGACCAGGAAGACTAGGAGGAATACAAAGAGAACAGGTAAGTAAAGCGTTTGTTTTAGCTGAGGATGACTACGCTGAGTGGTCGCTCAGTTGTCCGCTTTCGTCGAGACGAGCCCGGACAATGAGCGACTGGAGTGCTGTGCTTTTATCTGGTGCTCGTGAATGTGATGCAGCTGTGTGCTCATTAGAAGTCAGGTGATGGTGATCTTCGTGAGTGGGGATCGTGAGAGCCTGACCAATCCGTGACAAAAGTGGCTTAAATTGAAGACTGCTAAAATGACCGGTTGTGGAATATCCCACTTATTTACATAACAATGTAGCTACACTTCATCTCCACTGAAAACCAAAAAAACTCCTGATTCTACATCGATCATTGTATGTTTAGCTCCGCCCATCATTTTACATATTAAGTAAATAACAAGAGAGGCAAATACGTGTCTACATAGATCACCAAGTGATCTAGTGATCTGTGAAGTCAAGACACTGTACTGAACCTGGTTGTGAAAAAATACAGTATTTGCATTATGTTCTGTCTGCCTTCAAATTAGAAAATAGTTTTATTTTATAAAGTTCCTCAGGGAGTCTGTAAGTATTTGGCAACTTAATCAATTCACTTTGCTTTCAGTTACAAACAATAATTTTTTTAAAGAAGTTTCCAACTAAAGACAATGCTATTTGCTATGTCAACTATATTGGATCCAAACAACTCTCAGCGTGGACTGAAGGCCAAAAAGAAGTTTTCAAATGCATCCAAATTAATGTCAATATATATATTTCATAGCAACAGTAAAATTTAGGTTAGAGGTTTGTTCATATGTGTTTTGTGAGTCTTTCCTGTTGAGTTTGATCCATATGCACAAGACTAGAAAATATGTGTTGCTAAAAACAGTATTCTTTTATTGTACAGGTTTTCTGAAGGAGCAGACAAGCAGATGTATGAGGAGCTTTGATTTGGCACGTGATTGTACAACTCTAGGAACTCTGGGCTTGGGAAATTACCTTAATTTCAGCATTCGTTCTGTAAGTTCACATTTTCATTTTCAAAACTAAATTTTACAGGCTTTATTGAACATTTTGATTCTTTTTTTTTGTCAATTTGTTGTTTAATAACTTAAAAGAATGTTGCTTTTCTCTCTAGGGAAAGATCCAGGAAGCTAAAGTAAGCTTTTTTTTGTCAATCAATTTTTATATACAGTTGAAGTCAGAATTATTAGCCCACCTTTGAATTTTTTTTCTTTTTTTAAATATTTCCTAAATGATGTTTAACAGAGCAAGGAAATGTTCACAGTATGTCTGATAATATTTTTTCTTCTGGAGAAAGTCTTATTTGTTTTATTTCGGCTAGAATAAAAGCAGTTTTTAATTTTTTATGAACCATTTTAAGGTCAAAATTATTAGCCCCTTTAAGCTAATTTTTTTCCGACAATCTACAGAACAAACTATCGTTATACAAAAACTTGTCTAATTACCCTAACCTGCCTAGTTAACCTAATTAACCCAGTTAAGCCTTTAAATATCTAGTCAAATATTATTTACTGTCATCATAAATCATAAATCGGTTATTAGAAATGAGTTATTAAAACTATTATATTTAGAAATGTGTTGAAGAAATCTTTTCTCCATTAAACAGAAATTGGGGACAAAATAAACAGGAAGTTCTGATAATTCTGGGGGCTAATAATTCTGACTTCAACTGTATGATCTTTTTATTCTTATAATATAGAATTTTCTAATTCTGGCTTTAAAGGGACGATGAATCAGTTATTTTTGAATGCTTGATTATGAATATGCACTGTAACATGTTCATATTTAATTTTAAAATATTTTTCTTTTATACTTTTTTCATATTTAGCCTTTTTTTCCCCATATTTTACATACATTACCTTTTAGTCTACACCTCTGCTTTCATCCCTCAGAAATGTATAATGATTGATCAGCTGGCCCAGTGTGTTCTGATTCACTTATCACCTAGTACACTCAAAACATCACATCTGGAGTTGGAGATTATGTAAATTTCAGGGAGCCCCATATTACAAACTCAGGAATAACCTAGTTGTAATTCCTACAAACCAGCTGACCAATCAGATCCATGCATTTCTGAGGGAGCAGACTAACTAAATCATCTCAGTTTGTATTAAACTTTGAGCATCGTAAATTTGCAAATGTTGTTTATGCTCAAACAGCAACATTACACAAGAACTAAAGTTAAAAGAGTGAAATCTTAATCGACGAGTGCTTTAATTAGATCTACTTTCTGTCTATAACCTGAGGTCATTGCTGTGGAAGTTGCAGCCATTACCCTTCAGTCTTTGGAGGGCACACAGATGCCAGTGGACCCGGCTGACAGTGGCAGCTATTTCCCCGTGCTCCTGCAGTCTGGTGACGTCTGCAATAATGTTGTACAGCAGGTGTGCACATGATGCAACTATTACTAGTGATTCAGAAATATGACCAAAGTACTAGGAATGAAAAGTTGTTCTATTCTAAAATCTAACTATTTTCTCAGGTTAAATACACGTTTGTGTACAATAAAGCAGGGGAAATCCTAAATGTGATGGCAGCATTTTTGCTGGGAGCTGTTAAAAATGTCATGGTGCCCATTCAGCAAGAGTTCCAGATTATGTTTTTACAGGTATTTAATTCTACCTAATTTTTCTAAATTTGTATTAATTATTCAACATATAGAATTGTTTTTGTTTATGTACAGTTGAAGTCAGAATTATTAGCCACCCTGTTTGTTTTTTTCCCCAATTTCTATTTAATGGAGAGAAGATTTCTTCAACACTTTTCTAAACATAATAGTTTTAATAACTCATCTCTAATAACTGATTTATTTTATCTTTGCCATGATGACAGTAAATAATATTTGACTAGATATTTTTTAAGACATTCCTATACAGCGTAGAGTGACATTTAAAGACTTAACTAGGTTAATTAGGTTAACTAGGCAGGATAGGGTAATTAGGCAAGTTACTGTATGATGATGGTTTGTTCTGTAGACTATTGAAAAAAATATATAGCTTAAAGGGGCTAATAATTTTGACCTTAAAATGATGTTTAAAAAATTAATAACTGCTTTTATTCTAGCTGAAATAACACAAATAAGACTTTCTTCAGAAGAAAAAATATTATCAGACATACTGTGAAAATTTCCTTGCTCTGTTAAACATAATTTGGGAAATATTTAAAAAAGAAAAACAAATTCAAAAGGGGGTTAATAATTCTGACTTCAACTGTATATATGTATATGTGTGTGTGTGTGTTATTAAAAGTTAAAGAGCCCCTATTATGGGTTTTTGAACATGACCTTCCATTCAATGTGCAACACAGCTCTAGGTGAGTGGAAACCTGCAGCTGAAGGTTAAATCTGAAAATGCACTTTGTTTAAAAATATCGGTTAAAAGATAAAAGAGTCGACGGTTAAATGATTCGCCGTTCATGCGATTACTTTGTCTGTTTATATCGACACGAAACAATACCAAATATGAACTGCTGAATTCTGTAAAACGTGAACGTGCCTTTCCCTTCAGACACTAGTGGAGTTTGAGGGATCATGGTATTAATCATGACGCGAAGATTACTATCACTGAGAGATGGACAGGTATGCGGCTCTGGGGAATAAAGAGTAAACTTCATTTTCACAACAACACTGCAGTATAGCCAACTGTGTGTTGTGTTTGTTCCTGTCATTTTCTGATAATTGATACAGTAACCTACGCTGCAGCGTGGGATTCACCAGCCATTTGTTACTAAAGGAAGGATCAGCAAAGAGTACTAATGTATGGGACTGTTACACAGTTTGTATGGACCAGTTTCTTCTTCCTACATAACATGTAAGTGCAATTACAATTGTTGCCTCGTTTTCTGTAGTTTGCAAAATATGTATTTAATTGTGTGTCGCAAGTTGTAATCGCTCCACATGGCTTGTAATCACAAATCTGTTAGAGATCAGTGCTTGTACTGTATCTCTTAGGTTAAATCTGTATGGGCTATGCACATATCGCGTTCAAAACCATGTTGAAAACGTGACGCGTGCTTCTTCTTTTACCGCTTTAAATGCATTTTGTGCTCGCGATATCCTGTTGTTTGTTGCTATTTCCACCATCAGCTGTTCCTCACACTCGCAGCGCGGTCAATTTTCAAAATACTTCAACTTTTGCTGCGGTGTGGAATAATACTGAACGTGTGTCATTGTTATTACTTGGGGTTAGGGTTAGGAATAGAGTAATATGCTGGTGTTTAACCCCGTTGCTTTAATGCATTCGTGCATTGAGCTCACACATATACTCTGTACTCTGAGTACTTCTTAAGTGTGCTCAGCGTTTCTCTCCATCTTGTGGTAAACGCAATTGACCAATCACAACAGACTGGGTCATTGGAACATTCAGCTTTTAAGGCAACAGGTTTAATCATTCTTTAAAGTAACTAATCGCTTTTTCCAGTGTATTTTCATGAAATAATATAAATAGTTTTGTGTCTATTTTTTAAATGTACTACTCTAAATATTTTATTTTGCTTCATTTTATTTGTGTATATTTTTGTTATTTTTATAGTTTTGTGGTTCCTTATTCTCTTGAAATATTTATTCAGAATGTATTTTACTTTTTTTTGTTTGTTGTTTGTTGTTTAGATTTTTATTTTAATGTATTTTAAAGCCTTATAAAAAGAGATAATAGTTGTATGTCCATGCTTTTACAGGTGAATTCTCAGACAACAGGGTTGAAATACAGTGGCAATCCTGGCTATGTATTGGGGCGTCCTCTTGTGGCCGGAACAAGAACGGCAAAATATCCTTTATTAGAAACTGTGGACAGATGGCTCTTTTGTAACGAAACGATTATGCCAACCATTTTTCATCAGCACAGAATATAAGTAATCTATTTCCAAGTTTTGAAAATACCCCATATGTTGAGTATATGGCAACATGTTAATAGTTAATGTCAGTAATTCACAATATAAAAATGATGTCCTTCTTATAATTTATAAGACATAGTGTTAAGGATAAAAACACAATTCCCTGATTGTTCGCTCTATGAAAGAAATCAGGACAAAGCAGGACCGTAGACAGGGGTGGTTCGGGTGCTTTGAAAGACCCACTCCTCACCGACAAAGGTCCAGAATTTGTCCCATACATGAGCTCATTTGTGCTGTTTTGACTGCTATGCCATAATAAATTGGAAAAAAAAAATACATATGAGTGACGCAGTGGCTCAGTAGGTAGTGCTGGTTCGAGCCTCGGCTGGGTCAGTTGGCGTTTCTGTGTGGAGTTTGCATGTTCTCCCTGCGTTCGCGTGGGTTTCCTCCGGGTGCTCCGGTTTCCCCCACAGTCCTAAGACATGTGCTATAGGTGAATTGGGTAGGCTAAATTGTCCGTAGTGAATGAGTGTGAATGAGTGTGTATGGATGTTTCCCAGAGATGGGTTGCAGCTGGAAGGGCAATCGCTGTGTAAAACACGTGCTGGATAAGTTGGCGGTTCTTTCCGCTGTGGCGACCCCGGATTAATAAAGGGACTAGGCCGAAAGGAAAATGAATGAATGAATAAAATACATATGAAAATAACCTATCAATTAAGGCTTTAAGACCAAGTGGAATCCTGTGTCAGCTGTTGCTTCGGTGTGACTTCCCAAATTCGGCATCCCAAATTCTGACTGAGGACAGTTGAATGTGCTGGCTAGTTTGTTATTTGCCTAATAAATGACAATAGACTAGTTTTTAATTTAAAACTTTAACAGATCCCTATTTTTTTTCTAATGAGATATAAAGTGATAAATTTGTATTTAAAAAATTAGTAAGCAATCGATTTAATATTTCTTTATTGTAAAATCTTTAGCAAATATTGGTACATTAAAAAGTTTGGTTGTAATGACCATCTGACAAATTAATCCAGCTAAATATAGTGCTTGAAATGTCACTAAAATGCAGTATTTAAATCCCATAATTAAATAGAACATGAGGAGAATAACTGCAAAAAAGGTCCACTTTTTAAGAAAACTGAACCACCCTTTCCACCAGGCTGGCTACGGGCCTGCATAGTTTTCATATTTAAAAAAGGTGTGCAAATGTTTTCAATATCATAACAGTTTTTAGCAAATCCATGCAAATGCTGCCATGCACCTGCCAATCCAGCTTTGTGGCACAGTCCTTGACTTCTGTTTTACTGGGATAGTTCAGTTTGTAGACCCAAAAGGATCCCTCACTACCCTCCAAACATCTGTGGATCAGGATTGCCTGCGTGGCTCGTCCAGACGCTCGCCTGTCTTGTTTGGGATTGACACAGTATCAGGCTGCACCTTGAAGTAAGAAGCAACTGTAATAATATTTTATGTTTTTGTGAACTAGACAAGCTTTGTCCAACAATTTTGATATTGTTTGTCTTTCCTCCTTTAGGCTTTCCGATGGAGTTAATTGTTCTCTAGTATCAGAAGTCATTTTATGGGCAGTAAAAGGTCAGAGTTTCCCCGATCATGTGGCTTCCTTTGGGAATTCCTTGCCTCAAAATCCTTTGGACTGGGTGCCAATCCAAAACCAAACCATATCATCGGTAAACAGCCTACTTAGTGTTATTTTAATGTGTTTAGAGGAAAACCGATGCTGCAGTCGTGCGGTGTTTCTTGAAAGAGAAGTGTTTATGCGAGGGGAAATGTTGACATGAAACCTCAGCCGTCAGTCACTGATGATGCAATTCTGATTTGTAAACCAGTGTTTATTCTCTTGCTTCAACATTTTTCTGGTTTACCAAGGGGGCTCAAGCTTGCAGCATACCACTGTCTTATCATCTCGAAGTAAAATGGACCAAGTATGGAGCCCTGCTGAACCCCCAAGCTCAGATCGTGAGCATCATGGAAACAATCATTACAAACACCAGTAGTTTGGTGAGTTTAACACATTGGAACATTTTAATAAATTTCAGCCATTATATAATTTATTTGGGCGTCACAGTGGGTAGCACAATCGCCTCCCAGCAGAAAGGTCGCTGGTTCGAACTTCGGCTGGGTCAGTTGGCATTTCACTGTTGAGTTTGCATGTTCTCCCTGTGTTCACGTGGGTTTCCTCCAGGTGCTCCGGTTTCCCCCACAGTCCAAACACATGCGCTATAGATGAATTGAATAAGCTAAATTGTCTGTAGTGTATCGGTGCACCCCAAATCGTATACTTATGCACTATTCTATGCCATTTTGTATATAAATAGTGTAAGTAGCGCATTCACACTGAAAACTCTAAAAATAGTAAGTGTACTTGAATTACCCGGATGATGCACTCATTCAGCCGGTATAATGAAGTGTGTAATGATGGACACTTCACGCACTCAACCACCGCAGCTTTGCTCACGAAGCAAAAAGGGGCGGAGCTATCGGGCGCACATGTTGGATAACTTTATTTATTTTGGATGGTGAAAGCAAAATTGTCCTACGAGAGTGATTATAGCGCCTCCCGATGGTGAATGCGGTTATACTCATGGCAGGTATTATTTGATAGTTTGGTCATTTATTTCACTAATTTGGCAACCATTAAACGTCATCAGGGAAACGGTTTGAATTTCCACTTAGTAAAAGAACATTAGTGTTCCATTCGGGACGACACTACATACATTTACTGTGCTGTTGAGTGTGTAAGTGCATAAGTACATAGTGCATAGTGTATAGTGTGCCATTTGGGACGCAGCATATGAGTGTGTATGGATGTTTCCCAATGATGGGTTGCAGCTGAAAGGGCATCCGCTGCGTAAAACATATGCTGTATAAGTTGGTGGTTCATTTCGCTGTTGCGACCCCAGATTAATAAAGGGACTAAGCCGAAGAAAAAAATGAGTGAATATATTTTATTTAGTAAACAAGTTATTACGATTAAAATGTTTTAACAATATATTAGATGCCCATGAAATGTTTTAACCTATGTATCTTTAAGGAAGGCTTATTTTTCTTCTCTACCTCAAATACATAGCTTGATATTCTAATTTGTAGGTCTTTCATAAACAGAATTTTTCTTTGTTTAGGCCTTCATTACAAGTGCTGGTGGTCTTCTGTCTGTCACAAGCTCAGTGAGTTTCGTTGATGTGTCTGCCTCTGCAACCCCAGGATTCAAAGTTCCTCCTACAATCGATGCTAAACTACCATTTGACTTTTTCTTTCCATTTGTATAACGGAGCTTGTCTTTTGGCAACACTATGAATGGAGGACCACTGGTTTTGTGTTTCTCTGTCCATCCTCCGGTCATTTTTGTGGTTAATTATGCCTAATTTGCAGGTGTATATAGCGTTTATTTATTGTCTACTGTATATAATGCACTGATTCTCAATTTTACCTAAATAAATTAATACTTTTATATATACACAAGTGTATCTGTGTACAATTCAATTTATAACAAATATACTGTATGCACAAATCTTCCACATGTTAGAGTTTGGCTGTAGTTTTTGTGGTGTGAAAATGTTTTTATAGCTGGCAAGTCAAATTGACAATCATCGTACCCTAGATGTGTACAGGCTTAAGAAATTATGAACAAAAACATCATTTAGGGTTTGAGGTTTGTTGTTTTGCTGTTGAAATTGTTTATTTTTGACCCATAAGTCAACACGACGGTTGACACTTTATTTACCCTAAATTTACAAAACATTTATACCTCTGTAGTAAGATTTTAGAATTGGTACACAAGTGAAATACACTCAACGGCCACTTTATTAGGTACACCCTACTACTACCAGGTTGGACCCCCTTTTTGCCTAAAGGACTGCCCTGATCCTTAATGGCATAGATTCAATAAGCTGCTGGAAATATTACTCAAGAGATTTTGCTCTATACTGTCATGATAGCATCAAGCAGTTGCAGCAGATTTGTAAGCTGCATATCCATACTGCGTTTCTCCTGTTCCACCACATCCCAAAGATGCTCTATTGGATTGAGATCTGGTGACTGTGGAGGCCATTTGAGTACAGTGAACTTTATATATTGTCCAATTTCAGTGAGCCTGTGCGAATTGTAGCCTCAGTTTCCTGTTCTTAGCTGACGAGTGGCACACAGTGTGGTCTACTGCTGCTGTAGCCCATCCGCCTCAATGTTGGGCGTGTTCTGTGTTCAGAGATGCTCTTCTGCATACCTTGGTTGTAACGAGTGGTTATTTGAGTTACTGTTGACTTACTATCAACTCGAACCAGTCTGACCATTCTCCCCTGACCTCTGGCATCAACAAGGCATTTGCGCCCACAGAACTGCTGCTCATTGGATATTTTCTCTTTTTTGACCATTCTCTGTAAACCCTAGAGATGTTTGTGCGTGAAAATCCCAGTAGATCAGCAGTTTCTGAAATACTCAGATCAGCCCGTTTGGCACCAACATCCATGCCACGTTCAATGTCACTTAAATCACCTTTCTTCCCCATTCTGATGCTCGGTTTGAACTGCAGCAGATCATCATGACTATGTATACATGCCTAAATGAATTAGGTTGCTGCCATGTGATTGGCTGATTAGAAATTTGTGCTACGAGCAGTTAGACAGCTGTACCTAATAAAGTGAGTGTATATCTGCTGATAATAAGCCAATTCATCAGTCAGGCAGATCAATCAATAGTTCATATTTCTTTTTTAAAAAAGTGTTTATTTCATAGCTTTCAGTCTTTCAAATGCATATTCACATCCAGAAAGAGAAATGTTCTATTCATAGATAAAACAACAACGATGATGATTTTTTTTTCTAATAACATTAACAATTCTGAATAAAAATAAATCATCTTCTAATCTACTGAGACAAGTTTATAACTCCAGTATATAGACAGACCCAGTATCCCTTATGTGGATTACATATTTCCCTTTCTAGTGATTTGACCTACGTGAGTCACTGGCTTTAATAACCATTTGCTCTAATGCGTCTAGTTAAAGATCTGCCAGGTTGCGGAGATTGAGATCTGATTGTCTTTAAGTGACAAACTTATCACACCAAAGCAGAATCTTCACATTTGACAGAGAATGAACAGACATGATTAGTCTTAAGCTCACTCCATGTTGTGATTTGTTTAATGAATAACTCCCTAAGCTTCAAAAGTCAATGCTGTGATCCTTTAAGAGCGCACGAAGCCTGGCGTTTTCTTGGTCCTGTTGAAAGATAACATTTAAATTTGTATCAATGTAATAATTATTAAATGAATCATTACTGATATCAAGTAAGAGTTACTCACCATTTTTGTGTTCTGCTCTTTGAGCTCATTGACTTGATGAACGAGGCTTTCGTTGATTTCCTTTAGTTTTTCAACTTTGTGATTGGCACGATTTTGCACAGACACCAAGATACCTATAAGAGCACAAACAAGAGAAAAAAAACAACAACAAATTTAGTAATTAAGCAGTAGCTCTAAATATGATAATGTAGTGCAACAGCTGGGTTCCTAAAATAAAACTCATTTTGTCTACAAAGATAAGCTTTTTAGTAATACTATACATCAATTTCTTAAGTAAAATGGACCTTGACCAGAACCTTGGTGAACACTAGACTCTGTTATTAAAGGGCATCTATTTTACCCCTTTTAAAAGATGGAAGATAAGCCTTTGGTCTCTCCAGAATGTGTCTGTAAAGTTTCAGCTCAAAATACCCATCAGATAATCTATTACAGCCTCCAGAATCTGCCCGTATTGATATCCCAGTATAGTGTAGCTGTTTTTGTAGCCTGTGGCTTTAAATGCAAATTCGATGCTTTTCCCCGCCCACCTTTCCCACGTGTGTGTCTGCTTTCCTGCATTATATTAGATGAACAGCCGTCTTTGATAGAGACAAGTAAATTTCATCTATTTGTGGTGGAGTTTATTCAAGCCTTTCTAAAATGATGAGTCTCACACAAATGCCGTTTGTACACACACATATGCACGTTTACTGAAACCAGGTGGCCAATGTAGTTATAATGGCTAAGAATTACAGTGATTTTACTGTCTTAATTACAAACATGCTCCATTTTAAAAACGTTTTAAACTTATATAACTTATAAAAAATACCTGAGAGTTGGAACAGATATTTAAATCCAAGTTTCTTTGCAAAACTATGTTCTATGGACAAGTGTATACATGTTATTATGGAAACATGGCATCTGTCAATCAATTCGGTGAGCGGGGAAAACCTCATACGCTCCTATGTCACGTTGCGGTGGGCCTTATAATAACTAGGTATCGGGTCATATTTTAACGTCAGGAAATTTTTAAAAAGAGACTTGTTGGGTTTATGTCACTGAAAAAATGTACAAAAGCATGCACATCACTTTTATTTGGGTGCTCACCCAAAACACAAAAAGTGCATATTCAAAAAAGACGGCAACAACAAAGCTCCAAAAACGCTAATTTATTAAATTAAAAGGCTGACACAAAGCGTGTAACGTTTCGAGCACACATCTCTTCATCAGACAGTGACTGTGTCAGCCTTTTTTAATTTAATAAATTAGCATTTTTTGGAGCTTTGGTGTTGCCCCATTTTTGATTATATATTTGGGTTTATATCACTGTAATATGACTATGGACATACTATGCATACACACAGTTCTGTCCAAAGAGCTTACAAAAGTTAACTTTCATCATAGGTGCCCTTTAACACCACTAAAACATTGGTTACTAAAACATATTGGTTCATTTTTATGAACAGCTATTTTGTAAAGAATTTAGTAAACAATAAATAACAAAAGCCAGTTGTTTGTTTGGGATTTGTAGAGCTGCGCATCGTTGGATTTGCTCTTTAGTGTTTGGACTCTCAGTAGTGATTTTTAAACCACACTGAACTGAGCTAAACTGAACTGAACTTAAACACTACAAACTGAACTACACTGTTCCTATTTACTATGACCTTTTATGTGAAGCTGCTTTCTACACTGTAAAACGCTCACAATCTATCACAATCTAGAAGCTCACAATCTACATTGTAAAAGCGCTATACAAATAAAGGTCAATTGAATTGAATTGAATTTATATGGACCCTTTTCACATTTCCACGTTTCTCAGTAGCGGAAGTGGTCTTAGCTGGGGTAAACAGTGAATGTGAACAACAATTTTTTTTTCACAATGCCATTTGTTGAAATAATAAGGAAAACTTCATGATGATGTTATCAAGATTTAAAAAAAAAAGGAAAATATAAATAGTGTGAGACTGATAACATCAGCCAGAAGAGACTGTCCAAATTTACTTGTTTTGCCCATGCACACTGCATTAGAAACACCTCACATAAGCGGCAATACGTTTTTTGAAATTTGTTGCAAATATGACATAATACATTCATATTCATACTTATATAAAAAACTTTTAAGGATTTAAGATGCTGATGACTGTTAAATAATTCATAGCGGTGTTTTGCTAAAAAATGGTCCATTGTACCACTGTTAACTTGATGACACATTTGCAAGAATAGTAGTATTAAAGATGTACTTCCTTTTTAAAATAAAAAAGTTCAAAATCGTTCCCATACCATTTATGATCCTCGCCACTCTCCACAGCCTGAGCAAGATCAGGAGACCCATGGCATCGAACGCATCTTCCTTTGAGATGTATATAATATCCAAAATAAAGGATACGACCACCACAATCCCATCAAACACTTCAAACTTATGGTGAAGGAATTCTAGGCGATAGGCGAAAATCTTTCCAGCCAACTCTACCATGAAGAATGTGAGAAGGGCAAGGCTGAGATAGTGGAACACCTGGTAAAAACATTGGGATGGAGGATAATCACTGGTATACTATATTACACTCAGTCAAATTTGCTGTATGGGCATCTGAAGCGCACTCACCTGTGGGGCAATTCTGTGGTGGTCTGCTTCAATGATAGACAAGTCAATAAGCAATTCGCATAGTACGAAAATGGCATCCAAGACGACCAAGCACACAACAACAATCTAAGCAACAAAATAATAGTTGCTGGTTAATTTGCAATGATGTAAACAACATTAACATGTATATACTGTATACACAGGTTAATAGTGCAATTGTTTACCTGGAATCTCTCTGTACTGTACAGCCTTCGTAGGGAGTCCCTGAAGCTGACCTGTCCCAAATGCTGTCCTGTTGAAACCTCCAGGCTATCAGGGGCATCATGCATTGTCGTGACATGGTGGGACGTGTCTTCCTCATGCCATGTTGGGACAGCGTTTTTATTATCACCCACCGCGGTGAAATGCTTCAGATAACGGGACATTTTCGGCAGGGGGTCACATGAGTTGAAGGCTAAATCAACACAAAAGTACCTAGAATGAATGATTTTTAACGTTTTACCCCTTTTTGATTCATTAATTTGGAGGTGAAATCAGGGTTATTTGTCACACTAATTGCTGCGTAAAGGGGTGGTACCTACGATATCATATTTTAAACTTTAGTTGATGTGTAATGTAGCTGTGTGAACATAAACAACATCTCTGAATGTAATACGCTCAATGTTCAATGCAAAGGGAGGTATTAGCTTTTACAGCGTTAGCTTAGCAAAGCCTACAGCGAGTTTTTTGGACTACAAAAAAATACATCCAGGCTAGTGAGATCACAAATGCTTTAGGTTACGCGCATTCATCATGTGCACACACCCTGCAGAGTGAAGGGACATGGCCAGAGGCACTGTAGTGTTGTAATGTAGCATAGAAAGCTAAAATGGGATCCAAACGCTGCTGTTTCCACAGAGATTTTTCTGTTTCTGTATTTGGGCTTCCAAGAGACACGGCACAAATAGAGAAGTGCTTACAATTTAATTTTAATTATGTTCCAGAGAATTATAAAAAATATATAGCTAGCATTTGACAAAGGACAGCTTTCAGAATCTCTTTCAGTTCACTGCCGGATTTGGCTAAAACTCCTCAAAGGAGTAGCTCCAACCATAATAAAAGAAGCTTTGGATTGTGAGCCACAACCTGTAAGTATTTTTATTTGCTAAAATAGATCTATTACATGCACAGTTTTAGCGGTAACCGTATGTTGTAGAAAGGACGTAAACAAGGATGTAAACAACAGGAATTTCTGTTCGCTACAGCTACAATTTCATATTTATCAGTCAAACACTCACAATCTTTACCAGCACTGCAGTGTCTCTCTATGCGGACGCTTTCTGTGCATTCTACATCTCAATTAACAAACTCGCAAAACATTTCATATTATTTACACATGCTTATAACCCGAATATGTGTGAAAGACACTTTCAGGTGTGCAGATTAAGCTGTGTCCTCTGTGTCATTTTCTGTCTGATTTAGGCATGGGTCGATAACTGTTTTCAAGGTATACCGCGGTTTGGAAAAGTCAAGGTTTTAAAACCGCCAAATTTTTCTGTTATACCGTTCCTCAGGTTTTATTTATTTTTTTGTTTTACGTTTTTTTTTTTTTTTTTGTACAACAGTATCTCCAGCAGAAAAGATATCCAAAGTTGCCGTTTTAAATTGTAAAGAACTCCTGTGTTTTTGAAACTAATTATTTATTTGAATTATTTAGCCAGACATGTTTACTGTTCCAAAATGTACGTATACATTATGAATATGAGTAGTATGAATGAAGCTTGGCCATACTACATCCGCCATTTTATAATGATCACATGGTGCATCATGGGATAGTGTAGCGTCCATTGGACGTGCACTTCAGAATCTCGCCGGGAGTAGTAGGTCATCCGGGTACTTCTCGCATACTATTTTTCGAATTCAATCGTTTCGGACATTATACTCGACTCTCATGCTGTTTTGAGCGTACTATATAGTACGGAAGTATGCAATTTTGAACAGAGCCATTCTGTTCAAAGCCAAAAAAAAGTTCTTGTTTTTTTTACCCAGACAATTAAAAAGAATATATTTTAGAGCAGTAATCATAATACAGTGAAACTTGTGATATTTTTATCCAAGATTATTATACCGTTAAAATCTTACACCGGCGCATGCCTAGTGTAATTCAGGCTCAAACTGATACAGCTAACAGCTACTCTGACTGACAGTATTTACACAGCGCAAAAGCATGTGCTTGTAGGGGCATGACACTTTTCCTGGCTACGTGGAGCCGATCCACAAATCACAGCACATTATATTAGCTGACCAATCAGAGCCACTTGAGGGCGGGTCTTACGGAGGGACTAGGAAATATGACAGTGTTTTCATGTTAGTTGAGTAGCTGTATATAATCAAAGTAAGATAAATGAAAAAATAATGTGATTTTTTTACAAGTGAAACTTGAGCACATTGCTTTGCATCTTATAAACACAACTAAGCCTTAAAAATACACTCTGGACCGCCCCTTTAAAGCACTTTAACCGTGGTTTTATAATAAAAGGAGTAATCATGTTTTTGGTGTATTGATTATCAACTTAATAACCACTACAAATACCACAGGCAAACTATGTGTTAGTGTAGAAACAACTATGGTAAATTACCATGATTTAAAACAACAACAACAAAAGGGTTTTGCTTGTTTTGTAGTAAAACCATGCTTAATTCTCGTACCAGCTTTATAAGTTCATGTTCACACACACACACACACACACACACACACACACACACACACACACACACACACACACACACACACACACACACACACTATAATAGTCATTAACATTAACAGAAAAATCATACAGTTTACAGATTATAAACAGGTACCCGGTTGTGACATTACCAGCTACTGATGATATAGCTTAATTTAAAACCAGAGCGGAAATAGAGGGTGTATGAGCATGGCAACACAGCACACGGTCCATGTCAGTAGTTACAAATTGTTGAAACAAATGAAAGAAACAAAAATCGTACATATTGTGCCTTTCAATCAGCAGCCATTTGTCAAAACCCACCTAACCAGCTTATGCAGTTCTTTTTAGCTGCTCACAGGTAAATGAACAAGAAGTTCTAAAGAAAAGTGCTTAAAGGGATAGTTCACCCAAAATAAATGATTCTGTCATTATTTACTCAGGTTTTCTTGTTTCAAACCTTTATGAGTTTCTTTCTTCTGTTGAACACAAAAAAGATATTTTGAAGAATGCTGTAAATCTGTAACCACTGACTTCCATTGTATTTGTTTTCTTTGCACAATATATCGTTTCAGCATTGATATCACAATATGTGAATCAGCAAGTCACATCGCAGGATCTCCAATGTCAAATTGGGATTATAATTAACCAGAAAACACGGTTCAGAACGTGATTTGTGGAGTCGTTCCAATTCTAATTATAAAGTTTGCCTCTTTAGAAAAGATTATTTGTGTTTATTTAATACAATAGAATAAAGACAATTCTGTGTTGTTTTACATTTGATTATTAGACTTCTTTACTTCAATACAGTCCAACCGAAAACCATAAAGTATTGTTTATTTATCTGTTATCTTAATTTTGTTGTTTTCATCTGTGCTTTTTTTTTGCACATTTTCATATATATTTTTTCAGATGTAATCAACTACAAATGATTCCAATGAATATGAAATTAGGAATTCTTTCCAAATAGTCATCTTGTAAAATAAGTTTTATATCGCAATATACAGTTGAAGTCAAAAATATTAGCCCCCTTTGAATTTTTTTCTATTTTAAATATTTCGCAAATGATTTTTAACAGAGCAAGGAAATTTTCACAGTATGTCTGATAATATTTTTTCTTCTCGAGAAAGTCTTATTTGTTTTATTTCGGCAAGTATAGAAGCAGTTTTTTATTTTTTTAAAATCATTTTAAGGTCAAAATTATTAGCCCCTTTAAGCCATATATTTTTTGATAGTCTACACAGAATAAACCATCATTATACAATAACTTGCCTAAATACCCTAACCTGCATAGTAAACCTAATTAACCTAGTTAAGCCTTTAAATGTCACTTTAAGCTGTATAGAAGTGTCTTAAAAATATCTAGTAATATATTATTTACCCTAATAATTTAGGGGGGCTAATAACTCTGACTTCAACTATATTTAACAGAAAAACAAAACATCGCAGTGTCCGTTTTTCTCCAATATCGTGCAGCCCTACATGGAATTACAGTAAATAGTTACATATCTTCTTTTGTGTAAACTGAAGAAAGAAACTAAAAGGTTTGAAACCACATGAGAGAGTAAATAACGAGTTAAATTTCATTTTTTGGTGAAATATCCCTTTAACCTTACTACCACTTCGCAGAATGAATAGATGAATAGATATACAGCAAAATAAATAGAGCAACTGACTATAACATAACACAGTGTCAACATGTCACAACCTGAAAATAAACAACTATTATCCATAATAAGGGTTCGAGTGTTTATGTATATTAACTGATCTTAATATACTATGTTAATATGTTGATGTTAATATATAATGATAACTAAATTATAAATGTACAATAGGATACACAAAAAGTAAGAGGCATGACACAAACAAGAATTAAAGGGACAGCAGTTCACTAGGTAAGCGACAGACTGTTAAATCTCCAAGTTGTAATAAGTTGCCATTTAAAGCTTTTCAACTAATATTTATTTACATAAGACAATTAACACAGAACTAGTATCCATCATCTTAAAATATAGCAGTGTATAGAGCCTTTACTACTTCATAATATTTTTGTCACAGCCGACATGCATCATAAAACACAGACATTCATGTGTAACTCGTTATTTCCTGCAACATTTGAACATTCAAGTCAGCGAATTTATTTAGACTTTTTATAAGTGTCGACGGTTAAATCTAACACAGAAGTTTTCTAGAACTTCAATCTGGATAAACTAATAAGCTTTTTAATTTCACTTGAATGCCGTAGTGCCATTGACAAGTACAGATTTAGACAGTTTAGTAGCCAGTGCGCTCAGTTCAAAAGGAGCAAAAAATACAGCGTAGAAAAGATGTTTTTACCTGTTGTGTTGCTGGGACGGTGTTGCTAATGGCTAAAGCAGCATTTGTTCGCAGGTTTCGGGAACAACAATCCGAATTCTGTGAAAAACTTCGACTCTTAACTCCGCCTCTTACACAGTCACGAACGTGATCCTCTGCACTGGATCAGAATGCAGCCTGGAGGAGGTGACATGGAAGTTTTTCCTAAATATTATAAGGATGAGCACAAGACCCAGTAATACGTTATATCTATTTTCATTACATAAATAAGACAGACCTCGCTTAAAATAACAGCTACTTCATAAATAATTTAGGGTTTGACTGATTGATTGATTGATTGATTTTATAACTTTACCAAAACTGACTTAAACACGTTAGATTATGTAAACCTATTTATTGATGTCGAAAAAATCGAAAATATATAGCTTATTGTCAACTCAGATGAGAAAGGTCATTCATTCATGAACTTCTGGTCAAACATATGCAAACAACCATATACATATTGGATTGGTTTGCCTAAATGCCAAGATAGTCAAATACACCTAGGTAGGAGAATGAGAGAAGTGTTATCGATTTTATTTGAGGAAATATCATGATATTATGTTTTTTCAAATATGTATATTTAATGTGTAAGATTGTTAAAACCACTGGAGGGAGAAATTTTCCTTGAAAAATTATGGCAGAGATCACATGATAAGAATTCATAATCGTCCATAAGGTTGAAGACTAGTGAACAGATGGTGGATGGTGAAACGTACATCCTGGACTACCAAGTCACAGCCCTTACCAGGCTGAGCTGAAGGATGAAGCCAGGGCCCCGAACGGAACACCACTGGAATCAGTAAACAAGGCATTAGAACTCTCTGGTAAGAAACAAATCAAAACTTTCTAAAGAATGTGGGTTTTGAAATGTAATCTGATTTTAAGAAAAGGGTATAAATCAAACTGGCAGATCTGGTACAGCAGTGATTAAGACATGTTCAAAGGTAAATTGAGATAATGTGTGGAAAATCCAGCACTGTGGTCTGCTTTTAGGAAGAAACTGAAAATGTGTGGGAAATTAAACAAAGTGCTAGTGGGGCACCTGTTGGATTTTAGGTGAAAGGTTGGAAATGTTGGAGACATCCAACAGATTATTAGGCACAGAAACAAATCCACAAAGGAAGACAGCTAATATGCCCAAGTGAGGAAATCTCAGAGCAAGCTTGCCAAATATGATACAATGGTCTTTCATCTAATGTGAATATTATATGGCCTGAAATGCATGCAAGATATTCATTCATTCATTCATTCATTCATTCATTTATTTTCCTTCTGCTTAGTCCCTTCATTTATCAGGGAATGAACCACCAACTTATCCAGCATATGTTTTACGCAGCGGATGCCCTTCCAGAGGCAACAAGCACTGGGAAACACCCATACACTCCAGCCAATTTTGTTTATTCAATTCACCTATAGAGCATGTCTTTGGACTGTGGGGGAAACCAGAGCACCCAGGGGAAACCCACGGCAACACAGAGAGAACATGCGAACCACACAGAAACACCAACCAGCGACCTTCTTGCTGTAAGGTGACAATGCTAACCACTAAGCCACCGTGCCGCCTGAATGCAAGATATAGATAAGTTAAGTATCCCAAGTAAGTGTTTCAAGATTAAATGTAGTGAAATAATCAGTTGAAGTGGGAAGCAGAAAGAGAAATAGGGTGTTGTGTGATACATAGGTGTGGAACATGTGAGCAGACGGTGAATTGTTGGATAGAGATTGCATATAAGAGGGAAAGAAAAGCAATGCAAAGAGAACTGGCATTCAGAAACGAGAAAGAAAATAAAAATAAAAAAGTGACCGCACTCCATAGACCTACTTGGGTACACACACATCGTATCATCACTATCCCATAGCTGAGCTACGCAACCTGAAAGTGGACCCTGACCTTGACTGCTCTCCACCAGCAAGACCAACAGCACCATGTACAGAAACAGTATAGAGACAACAAACAGAGAAAGACACTGAAATAATTCCTGAACCCCCCCCCCAAAACAAAGAATCTGAAGAGGAGAGGCTAAGCAGAACTCTGTGGAAAGAAGTGGAAAGCTGCAAAACGAAGATTGTCAGAAAGAACACAGTGACTGGGAAAACAGGGCTAAAGCGAGATACCACAGAGCTGACTGAAGCTGTAGAAAATACCGTTCCCAGTGTGTGTGGACAAAAAAAAGATTGCCATCTGCTGCCAGAGCAGAGAAGAGTCTGTTGAAGATTTTTATCATCGACTCTATAAGGTATGAAGCACAGCGGCCAGACAGCTGAAGAGTTCAGAGGAGTTCAGCAGAGGACTCCCAAACTGACAATTGGGAGTGTCACCTGCGGAACTGGTTACTGGATGGCAAATAGTGAAAATTATACAATGAATGGAAAAACGGAAGATGTCAACACATGTCTTGTCCACAGAAGAACAGCAAGCGGTGAATAGAGAAAAATCTAAAGCCAGGACTGACAGAAAATTGCAGAGGGGCTTATTTCAAGCCTCATCGAGACATTGTGGGTCTTTGGTTACCTCCGCAGACAAGAAGAGGAAGAGGAAAAGGAAGCGCTTATGGGAACTCTCAGAAGTGGGGCTGTTTTATCTGTGGAACTGATGATCATGTGACCAGGAAATGCACCAAATGCAGACTGTGTAAAAATCACTGGGGCAGGGAATGTCTGGAAAACCTGAAAAATCAAGAAGTAGACTGAAGCAAGGAGGATGTAGAGCAGAGAAGAGGGTCCCGTGTGAGCAGCCAACAGCAAAAGCTCATGGAAGACAACATTTATAAACTGCACACATACACTGATGTACACACTGCTCTCTGCAAAGAAGAAAAAGCTTGCATCTTTGTGCGTTTCTGAATTGAATAATGATGAGATTTCTGACAAATGTTTAATGATGTAGGAAAGTGGAGGATTTTTAAACACACCTGGTGGAGGGGCTAATAAATAATTCCATTTTTAGCTCATTCAAATTCCAACTCAGGATTGTTGAAAATACATGATTCAGCCTTGGTTGTATCAGCTCGGACCTTGTTGATGCCACAGGTCAGAGGAGAATGGCCAGACTGGTTCGAGCTGATGCTAAGGCAACAGTAACTCAAAAAACCACTCATTACAATCGAGGCATGCAGAAGAGCATCTCTGAATGCTCAACACGTCGAACCTTGAGGCGGATGGGCTACAGCAGGAGAAGACCACACTGGGTGCCACTCCTGTCAGCTAAGAACAGGAAACTGAGGCTACAATTCACACAGGCTTACCAAAATTGGACAAAAGAAGAGTGGAAAAAGGTTGTCTGCTCTGATGAGTCTTGATTTATGCTGAGACATTCGGATTGTAATGTCAGAATTTGGCATCAACAACATGAAATGGATCCATCCTGCCTTGTATCTACAGTTCAGGCTGCTGCTGGTGGTGGTGTAATGGTGGATATTTTCTTCCCATACTTTGGGCCCATTAGTACCAACTGAGCATCGTGTCAACCCCACAGCCTACCTGAGTATTGTTGCTGACCCTGTCCATCCCTTTATGACCCGAGTTTACCCATCTTCTGATGGCTACTTCCAGCAGGATAACGCGCCATGTCATAAAGAGCGAATCATCTCAGACTGGTTTCTTGAATATGACAATGAGTTCACTGTAGTCAAATGGCCTCCACAGTCACCAGAACTGAATCCAATAGAGCACCTTTGGAAAATGGTGGAACAGGAGATTCGATTCACATCATGGATGTACAGCCGACAAATCTGCAGGAACTGTGTAATGCTATCATGTCAATATGGACCCAAATGTCTGAGATGCATTTCCAGCACCTTGTTGAATCTATGCCGCAAAGGATTAAAGCAGTTCTGAAGGCAAAAGCGGGTCCAAACCAGTACTAAGGTGTACCTAATAAAGTGGCTGGTGAAGGTATGTTGAATTGCGTTTTTTTATTTTTGTTAAGATCTTCTCTACACCATGGGACTTGCTGAAACACGCATTCATTTATTCACCAGCATGCCCTGCACCCCTTATGGGTCAAGATTTGATGTGTAAACTGAATTTGATGCTTGTTGCAGACAGAGGAGGAGCAACTGTGATGTCAGCAAGCAGAACCAATGAATTGAAAGCATTTATGGCTGAATGCAGGCATAATATGGCGGATATACATTTACTTGGAAAAACATTTACACTGAATTTACTCACCCATGACTTGCTCCAAACCAGTTTGAGTTTTTTTTTTCTTTTTTTCTTTTTTTTTTTTTTTGTTAAACACAAAAGAAGGTTGAAGAATGTTGGACACCGGTAACCACTGAATTGCATATTTGTTTTTCCTTGATGTCAGTGGGCGTTTCCATGTTGTAGATTACAGTCAGAATACTTCCAATATCATCAGTCACATGAAAACAACTATAAAAGAGCTGGAAAGAGCAAACTGTTCATGGTTTGAGTGTGTACTAGCAGATATGTGGGGAGGATGGGAATATTAACTGCTGTGTGTGTTACCATCATTCAAACAGGATTGTGCTGTTATGTTGTTTTCACTATTTATCTTTCAGTTTGTATCCAGTTCAGTACTGGTGACATGTCATGCAAAGATGAGACACAACCAGCAGTGGAAATTATACTGAAATGTGTAAAAAAAAACAACTTTGTGAAAAGTATTAGGCTAACTTAACCAATTTGTGTTGGGACAACATAAAGGAATTATGTGGAACCCAACCTTTTTTGATAGTGGATATTTGGCCAAGGATTGACCAGTTTAAATCTAAATTACTTTCTTTGGCTTGGTTATATTAGGTCTATACCCACAAAGACAGCCTTAGCGTGTTTTCTGTATTTCACAAATTTGAATGATAGTTTATTGATGCGATGTTCTTATTATTGTGATGTGATGCTTAAATTGGCGATTTTATTTTTTTATGAAACATTTAATAGTTGTAGTAGGAGTTTTCTGAATTGTAATTCTTTTGCAAAACTCAATGCTTAATTAAATCTACAAACTAAGTGAAGATTAATCTTTTAACAAGTCTTTCTTTTACTTTTAAACACCTAAGATTACTTTTATTGTTAACAGTTCAAATTATATAGAAATACACCATAGTAATAAACCGCACAGACAGACACTAGTGAGATCAGGTTGTCCTAACAAATTGCACAATCAGAAAGTGGTCGTTTTAAAAAGAAATGACGTAGAGGACAGGAGATCAATGACCCACAGCACTGAATAAAGAGCAGTGAGAGACAGGATCCAAGGTCAAATTTGAAGTAAAACATTCTTCATGTGATTCAGATCTGTGATGAAAAGGGCCAGACAGAATATTTTTTGCACAGAATTATGTAAAAACAAAATCTGTGTATTTATGATTTTGAGAGTATAACTAAAACATATTAAACAAATCAAGAATAACTTTTTTGTTTACATTTCTAGTCCATTTAGAACCACTTGTTTTGGTAAACAAGTTGTATAATACGACCAGCAAAAGACAGAAAACATTACTTCACAAATTGTATCATGTAAACATTTGCATATTATTCAATAATATTACTGAAATTAATATAATTCCATAATGCCCAGTGATGACCTTCATGCTGTTCCAAACCTCTACCAATTTTTCTTTTATCATTATTATGGTAAACATAAAGAAAAGGCTTTGAAAAGTCTCAGTGTTTCATTCTTTTATTCCATACAATGAAAGTGGGGTACAATAATATAATTTTCATTCGAACTAAACTGGCTTGTGCTTCTCTCTCCCTTTAAGCTTGCTTGTTACCAAGTTACAACACTAACCAACTGAACCAACCCAACCAAATGCCAAGACTCCCATATCTCACATTTTGTAGTAAAGACACTGACTGGAGATCAAGGAACATAAATTAACCAATTTTGCGGTCGACCTTTGAAACCCTTTACAGCCTTTCAACCATTTTTTCAGCTTCAGTCTGAGTTCTCAGGGATGTGAAAAGCTTTGTGCAGTTGATTTGTGCTTCCTATTGAGCATATAGGTTTGTTGTTTGTTAGTGGTATAAATTAAAGAGTGTGACAAAGCTGCAAATGAAGCAATGTCAACATTGAAAGGGTAAAACCTCTGTATGTATGTCTTTCATTGTTTTCATCGCAAATAGATTTTACAGTATGTAAGAACGCTGATTAAAATTAGCTTAAAATACAGCACTTTAATTTAAGAGAAATGTAATCCAAAATTGTAAAATGTGCTTTTTATATGACATTTACTTAAACATGATTTAAAAAGATAGGTAGACTTTTCTATTTACGGATGAAAATGAATTTGTTACTTTTTCCTTGTCAGCAGGAGGCGCTGTTTAGCTTTTTGAGAAAATGTTTGTGCGATTTTTCTGTTGTACACATTGTTTCCAGTTGAATCAGTGTAGCATTTACAAAAACTAAGGTCATACAAATTTTGCTGCCAACTATTTGCTTTAGAAAAATATAGGCCTATCTAGTGACTAGTCCAAGAAAGCATTGCCATCGCACTACATCCAAACAGGGTAAAACCCAAAATAGTCCTTAACAGCATGGGATGAATAGCTTCAACTGTTCTGTGAACTGGTATGAATGGAGTGCATAAAGACCAGAGTCCCCATCTCAGTGAATCTGTTACTGTGTAGAAATAGTATGTAAAGTAACTAGATGCTTAATTAATTTCATAAATAATAACAGAATAATTTATTAAAGTAATTAAAAAATTACTTTATCACCCAAACAGTGATTTTTGGGACACTAATCAATCTTTTTAAGTCCACATAATGCAAACAGCTTCGTCTCTTAAAGTTAACAGTAAGCTAATGGTAATGCATTGTTTTTAAATTCAACCATATTAAATAACAAAATATTGCTTATGCACAATAATACATCACAGTGCCAGCAAATGTGATGTATATACTTAATTACATGATTATACTGTATTATATAGTTTCAGTGATCGATTACTATTCTAAAGATTTTAGTTTTTTCAAAAACAATATTTTCCATTAATATTCGGGATTTGGAAGCTCATACAAAATTTGCCGCATTTCAAAGTTCAAATATGCTGAACCCCAACCTGTAAATTTGTATGATTTGAAGGCATGTGACCAGTGGAAGATAAATATTTGTCCTCTTAGCTGGATTAAAAGCACACACTGCAAATCTGCAGGTTTAACCTGTTAAACCGCCATATAAACCAAATGATTAAAGAGCCCATATTATGGGTTTTTGAAAATGCCCTTCCATGTAGTGTGTAACACAGCTCTAAGTGAAGTGAAATATCCAGCTAAGGCTTAAATCTGTAAGTGTACAGTGTTTAAAACTATTGATTCGTCTATAAAAGAGTCGACTCATAGTGCTTCAAACGAGTCGCCTTGATAACGAGTCATTAGGTGTTTCGCGATGACGCAGCCACGAAACACAAGCCTCGCCAGTAGTTACGCGCGCAAACCAGGGAGATTTGAAACCTGCGGCCCCGCCCACTAACACAGAAAAAACACTAGACACACACACACAGACGCCGCCGGTCCAATGAAGTCACGCTGTGCTCAGATGGATAATATTGACAGTCTCTACCCAAAGATGAGTTGTTAACCTGGTACAGTACACGCGGTTACTCTTTATATTCTCTTATCACATGTAAGCCACGTTAAAAACGCGACGCGTGCCGCTTTGTTTACGGATTTAACGTTAAAGGCTTTTGTGAGCTCGCGTTCCACTGCCGTTTGTCGTTGCTATGGCGATCGATCGTAAGCTAGGAGACAGGAGACTCGTGTCACGTTCCCTAGTTCTTCTGAGGAGCTTTGTGTGTGTGTGTGTGTGAGAGAGAGAGAGAGAGAGAGAGAGAGAGAGAGAGAGAGAGAGAGAGAGAGAGAGAGAGACTCGCGTCGCTTTCCCTAGTTCTTTTGAGGAGCGTTGTGTGTGTGTGAGAGAGAGAGAGACTCGCGTCGCTTTCCCTAGTTCTTCTGAGGAGCGTTGTGTGTGTGTGTGTGTGTGTGTGTGTGTGTGTGTGTGTGAGAGAGAGAGGGAGAGAGAGAGACTCGCGTCGCTTTCCCTAGTTCTTCTGAGGAGCGTTGTGTGTGTGTGTGAGAGAGAGAGAGAGAGACACTCGCGTCGCTTTCCCTAGTTTTTCTGAGGAGCGTTGTGTGTGTGTGTGTGAGAGAGAGAGAGAGAGAGAGAGAGAGAGAGAGACTCGCGTCGCTTTCCCTAGTTCTTCTGAGGAGGGTTGTGTGTGTGTGTGAAAAAAGCCTTACACTATGAAGCGCGTGTGCACTGTGACTACTTTTATATAGTTGATTACCAGCTGGGCATTTCACTCTGTCTCGTGCTGAAGCCTTGTCCGTGTCGACCAATCGCAGCAGGCTGTCATCGGTCCAATCAGCGCAGATTAGCTTCGCGCTGAGGAGGGGGTTGGGAACAAATGAATCGCTGAACGATTCATATGGGAGTCGTTGGGATAATTAGGTAAAACGAAATGCAGATTATAAGACCATCAAAGTGTTTTATGACCTTGCATGCATATTAGACTGTTGTTGGAGACCCTTACAACCTAAATATGACCCTATTTCATGTATAATATGGGCTCTTTAAGATCATAACATGTGGGGGCTCGTCCGGGATTTGATCCCATTAACTCTTGAACCCCAAATGAAAATCAAAATTTAAGTCTTTACCCCAAGGGGAAGTAGATATCATATTTTTACATTTTGAATTTGTTACAAATAACTATCTTTTTTTTAAAATGTGTATTTTAAAAAAAACATGGGTGAGCAACGTCATATTATGTCTGTTAGTCTAGTGTGTAGTGTTAGTCTAGTAAGTCTAGTGTGACCATGGCTTTAAATGACACAATGAGGGAATCAATCAGTAAGTCAGAAATATAGTATGTCTACTAATTCATAGTATTTGCATACAGAAGTACACAGATGACCCGCTATTTCCACTGAAGTGCACATTCTGTCATTTGACTTCCGATGGGGCAGCAGGAAAAGATTTATGAATGGAAGTGAAGCGGTGCAAATGACAGCTCATGATAATGACTGCATAATGAATGTAGCATGTCTGAATTCCATCAGTGCTACTTATATTTAAACTATATAAAATGTTCTTTTCTAAAGCTAGCAAACTAACTTTTAAATTCAAATGTAGGACAGTACACAATTGCAGATGCACTCTCTGAGAACTTTCTGTTTTTTGCATGGAGTATCTCTTTAAGAGGTGGAAGCATTTTTAAATAAAATAAAAAATGCAGGCAATAAAAGTTCATTGTCTGTTGTTAATGGTGTTGCGATTGTCTTTATGGTCTGATGTTAATAGTATTCTCACACAGAAGTGAATTTCAAACCAAGCAGCTTTCTGTTTGTCAACACAACAATGATGCAGATCTGAGAGGAAACTCCTTTATCCAGGACACAAATGCCCCAAATGTATTTGCATATATAACTTTGTTTTCCACCTATGAAAACTCTCAAACAAACAACAAAACAACAGCAAAGATTCAGCCCCACTCATATTATTTCCTTTGAGACATGTACAGATTGTTTAATTTTCATTGGTAGAGTTTTGCTATAAGAGTGTCATGGTGGCGCAGTGGGTAGGACAATCGCCTCACAGCAAGAAGGTCGCTGGTTCGAGCCCCAGCTGGGTCAGATGGCATTTCTGTGTGGAGTTTGCAGGTTCTCCCCGTGTTCGAGTGGGTTTCCTCCACGTTCTCCGGTTTCCCTGATATAGGTGAATTAAGCTAAATTGCCTGTAGTGTATGTGTGTGAATGAGTGTGTATGGATGTTTCCCAGTGTTGGGTTGCGGCTGCATAAAATGGCTGGATAAGTTGGCGGTTCATTCTGCTGTTGTGACCACAGATTAATAAAGGGACTAAGCTGAAAAGAAAATGAATGTGAAAATGAACATTTGTAGGTTGTTGTTGGCTACTGTCAGCGCTTTTGGCATTAATTGGTTTTATAAACCGCTTCATTTAAAAGACTGCATGGCAATATTTTATTTAGGCTACTAAGAGAGCCAAAGAGGACCAACTGTCGCCCGACGGAACAAATACTGCAAATAAATAAGTTTCTCCTCCCAAAGGAGCGTGCGGGGCGTCAGGAGTGTGTCGGATTCTGCAGGTAACAACGCTCCCTTTATGCGCGCGCTGGAGGCGGAGGCTGATGAGGGGTGGGGTGGACCGGAGGATCCGGTTTCGCCGGGAGAGAAACACGGAGTGGTTCACCGCTTCTCCGCTCACTCTACGCCGCATGCTGATCCAGCACACAACGCGCTGCTCTGGAGGACTGTCTGACCACTGAAACACGCGCTGCATCTCTTCTTCTCCGGCATGATGGTAAGACATTCATCTCATTCATGGCACCAGATGCAGAGTAGAGGCAGAGCTGGTCATCTAGTCATCCTTTTAGTCATGCTTGAATACTGTTATGAGTTGTTATTAAATTGTTAAATATATATAGCTGACACACGAGGAAGTTGTCACAAGGGACGAATTTTAATGATGTAAAAGTTATATGAAAATGTTATTTTCTTTATAAATGGCTTGAATGTTTTCAAACACCTAACTGCTTTCAACTATCTTAAATGATCATTTTTGGGGTTTAAATTTAAAAGGACTTATTGTTATAGCATGTAAACTAAGTGAAATTAAGCATTCAGTCATCATTCAGACAGTTTTTAGCTGTTGCAAAAAATGTCAACTGTAATGAATCAGTCACATGGTGTTTACTCATTTGACATTTAAGTGTAGTCTGCTTAATCTTTCACAGTTTTTTTCTGTTTCATGCATAAATCTGTGATTTATAATTGTTTTAATTAGATGGCTTACCCCATATCGTGCAACAAAATGTTCCTCTACAGTAAGATCAGTAGTGTGTTAAATGAAGTGTTTCTTTCTTTCAGGCCAATAACAGGGGAAATAGCTTTTTGTAGCCAAGTGTGTTACTACAGACTTTCAAATATTACATGCACGCTTGTATAAATAAGTCAGTTTGTAAGAAGGAAGACTTGAACTGATCAAATTATACTTGACTTGATCTGTTGATATGCTTTCAGACATCTCAGGAAGTTACCTACATGAAATACATATGCTGCTGTTCAAAAGTTTGAGCTTCGTAAGATGTTTGAAATGTTTTAGAACGCTCCATTTGTTTGTTGGAAATGCTGTCAAATGACTTGTACATTGAGATTTCACAATAATTACAATATTTAGTATTTTTAGTAATACTTTTAAATGTGCTTTAAATTTAATTGAAAATAAAATGTATTTCTGTGAGTCAAAGCTGAATTTCAGCAGCATTACTCCAGTTTTCAGTGTCACCCAAAGATTTGGTGATTAAGAAGCATGACAATGTTGAAACATTTTGTAATATTATTTAAACGTTTTTTGACGAATAGACTATTAAAAATAAATGTTTACAGATTAATTAAATGTATCCTTTAAAAAATTATTATTATTTTTCATTTAAAAATAAAATAAACTCTCACTGACCTCAAACCTTTGAGTTTGTGTCCACAGGAATTGATTAATAAGTACCTACGCTTAAAAAAGATTAAATAATATTGATTTTATCACACTTCAAAGTACACAGATATTCTTCTTCTACTGTATATCAGGTTTTAACCTTTGATTATATCATTTGGTCTGAAGAAGGAAGTGCAAATTAAAACATCCTTCAAAGCTTCTCAGGAATTCCTGCAGATAAACACCGTTTTACTTTTTAACAGTTGGGCTGTCTGCCAAACTGAATCTGCTTCCTCTGCACTAACAGGATGATGGGTATTGCTCAAAGCATAGGATGCAATACTAGTTAAAGTAGTTATTTTATTCTTTTAATCTTTATTCTGAAAGTGCTGGCTGAATTCAGCTGCTGGCCGTCTAGACCTCAGACTCCTTTCGGACAACAGCAGCTTTAAATCAAACCCCAATTTGAATTTCAGCCCCTACTTGATTTTGCTGTACTTATGAGTTTATAATAGAAATGCCTTATTAAACTAAGGCTCTCTGATTATTTCAACTTTTTTCTAATGCCCACTTTGTTTCATGCACAAACTGAAGTGTATTAATTTGAACAACAATACTTTCCTGTGCTGTCCTGAATTTGGAGCATCTGGAGTGTTTGCAGCAGTCTATAGGCGTTTGTTGTGCATTATGCAGCACTGAAACAAATCAGTGCTAATTCCCTGACAATACATGCAGGCATTTCCAGAGGCTTATCTAAATCTTCTAATCAAAATGGAGAATGAAGCTGGAAGTGTGTGATTTTGGCAATACTAGCACTATCAAAGCATACTAGTAGAAGTAAGTTGCATTTCAGCTGGATGGTTTGTTTTTGCACAGAAGGCTGAACATTTTCACCTAACGTTTTTCTGTATGCAAGATAAATCACCAGATTCTTGCATCCCAGCATTCATTGTCATTTACAATTCACCACAACACCCTGAGTGGTATAGATTGTAGCATATAGTAATCAAGTTAATATTGTGTAGTCCGAGCCAGAAATCATTCCTAAATGACAATAATTCAACTTTGTCTGATAAACAAATATTATCAAAGTGGACATTCCGATTTTGCAGGCACAAGATGTCAACATGACTGATTGACGGTGTACCCAAACGTTGTGGGGACGTTGCCTTTTGTTTGGAAATGGAAATCTGGTTGACATCAGAACCCAACGTCAGGCCAACGTTAATGTCCAATGTCCAACCTAAAATCAACCAAATACCAACGTCTAATGATGTTACAGCTTGACATAGTGTGGATGTTACCACAGGTTGCCATTCCTGTTGAAAAAATATTTGACGTCAATATGACATTGGTTTTGAATGTTGGCTCGGTGTTGGATTTTAGTCACTTACCAACACAACCATCAACCAAATGTCAACGTTATTTGACATCGTTATTGGATGTCAAAATAACGTTGTGCTTAGACTCTGGCTAAACATTAAACTTTGGTAAACTGACATCAAGACCTAAATCTAACCTAATATTTACGTCTTATGATGTTGTGTGCCTGCGGGGTGCAAACTATGTATAGATCAGTTTTAGTTTTGAAACAGCTTCAGTCTTTCAGTTTTTCAGTCACACCATTTTGTTATTTCTGAGTTAAAAAAGCCACTTTTCTACTGCACAGAATGGTATGGTTTGGATTTTGCATTTTGCATTTCACTGCAGTTAAAAATTTTTTTCAGTTTAGTATGTAAGCATGATATAATCAAATGTGCGACACAAATCAACACATAAAACAGCCAATGGATGCTACCGATGGGTTGGTGTCTTGAGCAGTGGCTTATATAATGACTATTTGAATATAGTGGGTTTGGTCAGTGTTTTGTGTCGCAAATCTAGTGACGCTGGTACTGTCATCTCTCTTGTACCAATCAGTGATCAGCAATATGTACACATTAAGTTTTGGTAATTGTATGGCTAGATTGGAACTTCACCCCAAGTGGTACTAATAAAAGTACCAGGTACTAACGGAGCGCAGCGGGAAAGCCCCCAAAAGTGAGCTGTACCGAACCGAACTATCCCATGCAGCGGAAAAATACCAAAAAAGTCAGATTATTACAGTATTATTAGGATTAAAGTTTATCATTAGGATATAAATACTCATGTCCATGATAGCAATAATAATAAAAAAAACCTGATGCTTAAATCTACACCAGTAGGTGGCAACAGGTAATTGTTAAGAATGTATAATGACACTTTTTTTTCTGAACCTGAAATTATGTTATTTCATGTAGTTATCTATTTAGAACCACGACACAATTATGGGCTCTGTTTAAGCAAAATAAAAATGACGTTTGTTATGGTGTGCAATTTTAACTGAACCATTGTGTTTTAACTGATATATCGTGTTTTGTTTGTATTTACGCTCTAAAGTCTAGGGCTGTTTCTCAATTTCAAGAACGCAGAGAACAGACTTACGTTCTTGTGGAGACCGGTCTTGCCAAATTACCTCGAAAGAACGAACTCGGGAGACCACAAGAACAGAGAACGCATCCTGTAAGAAATGAGATGCTGCGTTCTTCCCTGGTTCTTCCTGATGGTCACATGACCTTCATGCGTTTTTAATGGAAAATTATTTAAACATTACAGCATTCATACAACAATTTATTGTTTTTCCCCTTTTCACAATATATACTATGCATAAAAACCTTACAAATATACATTGCACAATACAAATAAAACAGATTTTAATTGGAATTTTAGCTTTTATACTGATTTTATTGGTAATGCTTACTTTCACCATTTCATTTAGAGAAAATTCTGAGACAAATAAGTTATATCTCCGAACTTTAATAATAAATCTATATAAAATGCTGCGCTTCCCACCTGCTGCAAGGACTTCTGGGACTTCCCGAGCGAGTTTTGCGCTCAAGTCTGCATCCATGCGTCCTCAATATCAAGAACACATCAGAGAACTTTCACGCGTCCTCTGTTCTTCTTCAGTTTTGGAACTGAACTTTTTCAGTTGATGATGATGTTACACAAGAACACGAGGGTGCAAGATCGCTGAAGAACGCATATTGAGAAACAGCCTAGGTCTTTAAGTGGTGCCAGGTCCACTTTTTATAAGTCTTTGGGCTTGGGTCATAACTCAGTGAAGTTTATGGTCTTATTAGAGTCAAAAAATGTGGATAGTAATATTTTGAAATCATAACATTTGATTTATTCCGTTTATTATAAGCTTGCAATTATTGGGTGATTTCCTCTAGCAAGATCTGGCAACACAAGTGAGTCAAAGCTTATACCTCTTCTCTGTGATCTCTGAGCACATATAGAAAACATACATTTCTGATCACTAATATATTATTTATTTATTGATTGCTTTGGTTCTGGGGCGATGCGTTGGCACAGTAGTGCTGTCGCCTCACAGCAAGAAGGTTGCTAGGTTGCTAGCTGGGTCAGTTGGTATGTCTGTGTGGAGTTTACAGGTTCTCCCAGTGTTCGAGTGTGTTTCCTCTGGGTCCTCTGGTTTCTCCCACAGTCCAAAGACATGCAGTACAGCTGAACAGGGTAGGCTAAATTGTCCGTAGTGTCTGTCTGTGAATGAGTGTGTATGGATGTTTCCCAGAGATGGGTTGCAGCTGGAAGGGCATCCGCAGCGTAATACATGTGCTGGATAAGTTGCCGGTTCATTCCTCTGTGGTGACCCCAGATTAATAAAGGGACTAAGCCGAAAAGAAAATGAATGAATGAATAGTTTGTTTCTGTACACACTGCATAGATTTATTTTTAATGCAGTTGCCACTACCAGCTTTTTTCTGGAGTTAATTTGGTTGTAGAATGTGGTCATCACTCCAGTTAATTACTGAACTGTGTGTGCACAGATCAGCATTGAGCACTAAAAGGTGAAATGTAAGCTGAATTCAGCTGCAGTGTGTACATGACCAAAGGTGTCTAATGATGTTTTGGACTAGAGCTGCGCAATATATCGCTTCAGCATAGATATCGTGTGTGATCATTCACAATTGTCACATTGCAGGATATATGCAATGTTGAGTTTGTATTTTAATATATCATTTGCATGTGTGTTTGATGCTTGGTATTGTAAAATAATTTTAAAAGCATTCAGGTATAAGAAATTGTACATTTCTTACCTTAAGTACAATTAATTTAATTATTTTTATTTTTATCATTCAATTACTGTACTTAAATAATGTTAGACTCAGGAAACAATAAAACTTTATTTATTTATTTATTTAATTGTATCTTTTTTTCTTGATTGTTTTTATAGATGCACTTCAAATAGTGCAGACAGCAACGAAAATGTGTCGGGGGACCCCAAAAAGTTGAAAGATTGTTCATTAGATTATATGGAGATGCACTCCAACTGCAGAATCATCCTAATCGAGCCAACATTATAAATACTTTCCAAATAGAGATATTAAGTCATCTGGTGAAATTATATTCATTTCACAATATAAATAAAGTAATATCGCAATGTTAGATTTTTCCAATATTGTGCAGCCCTATTTTGGACCCTATAAAGAAATTTTATACAGCCAAAAATATAGTTTTAAAAATGGCCTGGTTTTAATTCAGAACAAAGTCATACAGATATGGAATGACACCAGTGTGAATACATAAGTGAAAGTTAGATATTTTGTGCTTTATAATCTTTTTGTTCTTGGTGTTCAGATCTTTGAGCTCCAGAACCAGTGTGTTGTAGGTTCCTCTCTGGCCTCCAGAAGAAGAATTTGGTGTCGTCTCATGTTAAAAGCAAGCTGTCACTGTTGCTCTGCCATCCTGTAGAGGAGATTGCTATGGTGACTAGGTGTCCTCAACTATGTGATCTCTATGGCAATGAGCGGTCCTGCTGTTTTGGGCTGAAAGAGGCATTTGGTCAATTGAGGCATGCCACAAAGCTTTTATACAGAGGAGAAAATTAAAAATCACGCTGATGCTTTAGACTGCACTGCTCGTAAATATTATTTTTAGCTATTAGTCTATTAATGTGAGCGCCATTGTGTAATTTTGGATTTAGCCCTTATTTGTGCAATATCATGATTAATTAGGCTGTATTTTAACTGCACACTGGATATTGCTCTGTGTTTTAGTTTGCAATATTCTTCAGTAAACTGTTTAAATGGATATAATGTTTGATGTAAAGGGATGGTTCCAAGTTGCCAAGCTGTTCCAGACTCACATGACTACATTTATTTTTGAGTTCTTGTGACCACTTACATGCAGATTTCATTGAGAGCCTTCCCTCTTTTTGCCTGGATTACCCAGTTGGTGAATGAGTGCTACCTCATGAACACATTTCAAAGCCAACAACAAGAAAATGAATGAAAAGGATGCAGGTGGAACTAAAGTTTCAGTCATAATCTGTGTTTTGGTACAACACAGAAAATATGAATACCTCTGAATTCACCAAAAGGAGCATTTACACTTGTTCACGCCTATAGTGTTCTTTTGGTCCAGATCAATAAATAAAAAAAAAATAAAAATAAATAAATAAATAAATAAAACATGTAGTAGCTATATTAGTGGTTCATACTATCAGCTTGATCTCTTTCAACATCTTTTGATGTCGAAATGTTTAAAAAAGTGACTTATACTAACATTTTTAGGATATAGTATAGTATAGATTTTTAGATTTTTTTTACAGTAAAAATACTAATTTCTATATATACTTATACAAAACATTGATGTGCAAAATTTATATTCGTATTATCATAATATATGTGCTTGTTGTGAGTATATTTATCATTTTTCTTTCATAAATGAACAGAAAACACATTTAAAAAAATTTCTAAAGCAGGAAATTTCTTATAAAAGGACAAAACTTGATCAATCAAACTTGATTGAGGGCTGTGGACTGAAGTTAAATTTACCAAACTGTATTACATTAAATTTGCTCATTTGTTTTCTTATTATTTAAAAAATAAGTTGCTTTAAAACATATTAAATGATTATGCAGTATAATTTTAAAAGTTTTATAATCAACTTATTATAGTAAAAACATACACAAACTTATTTATAACACAATGGAGCTCAATACTGAATACACTAGTCAAGCTGCTCCTGTCTTTGCCTTGATTTCCTTGATGTCTTGTACATTGTCTTCTATCTGTCAAGTGACAGTGTTTACATTTTAAAAGTCTGATTCATATGAAACATTTAATTTTAGTTCGATTTTTTTGGAGCTCCTCAATTAAACAAAGAAACAAACGGGTATAGATTAAATTTGAAATGACAATCTCTTTTGAAGGCATTTGCCCCAACCAACTTCCCATCATTCTCCCTCTTTTTTTTAGACAGGAAATGCCCTACTTTAAACACATCTGATCTAACGATACAAAACAAAAAGACATTTTTTTATGACATATTTTGCATTTTGCAACTACCGAATATCTTAAGCAATACTGTCTGCTGGGTTAACATGATTTTATGATAGGATTTTTATTAGATATTATCAGTTGCTGTTGGATTTTGTAACATCAAGTCTTGTTGGTGGCTCAAGCCTTTTTAAACTCTGTTTACACCACTAGTGTCCATTTGTGATTGAATTAGTAACAACATATTGCAATATCAGGTGCATTAGTTTTTAATTTAGTCAGTGCTGCTAGCAAACAATGAATCAAGAAAGATGATAAAATTACAAATTATATTATTGCATTCAATGGGCGATGCCATGCATAGTAGGTGCATAGTAGGGCTGTGCAATATGGTGATATAAATAGTATGTCCAAAATAAAAAGTCTATAGTTTCATATTATGCTCTATCTTTATATTGTGGGGTCAATATTACACAACATTACAGTGGTGCAGACAAAAACATGCATGATTGCGTCGTGAGAAAGTTGTGATCATGAAAGTACAATGTTTATATTTAGCATTTTATTTACAAAAAAAAAAAAATAATAAAAAAAAATAAAATATATGTATGTATATATATATATATATATATATATATATATATATATATATATATATATATATATATATATATATATATATATATATATATTTTTTTTTTTTTTTTTTTTTTTTTGGACCTGTAAAACATTTGTTTTTGAAAAGTATTTCATATTTAGTTAATATTAATTTTATATTTCTACATTTGTAATCAAACATTTGTCCTAAACCTCTAAATAACGTAAGGAATATGATCACATGATTTTGAATCTATACTTTAAAATTTAAAAATTAAATAGACCTTTCCATATGGTCTATATATAAACTAATAATTGACTGAATTTACAGAAATGGTACTTTACTGTGATTATATATGGTTATCTGAATATGAGATTACTCATTACTCACTTATATTTTGATATGCAGAAAAAATGCAGTTGTGTGCTTTGTATACTGTAAATTTCAGATCTAATGGCATCTAGACGCTTATAGTGTTGGGCTGGATTGATCTGTCCTCTGGCTGAATCAAGAATCACCACACTGTTTTACACTATTTTTGTAAATTATACTGTATTTAATTGTAATATGAACTGTATTTTACAGTAGGACAGTTATACAGTATGTCACTGTATTTTAAAGTTGCACTGATTTGCAGTGTGCAGTATATATATATATATATATATATATATATATATATATATATTTATATATATATATATATATATATATACAATTCTGTAAATACATATACAGCAAGATAAATGGTGCTGTATATGCAAAAACAGTACTTTTGCTTAGCTATACCTGCGAACTGCTGCTGGTAAGTTACTGTAGATTTCACAGGACATTTTTAACAGTGCTTGATGGACTAATGGGCAGATTTTTCTGTTCCTGCAGCTCCGCTCAAGAGCACATTTGTGCTTTATCAAGATTTCAGGGTTGAGAACATTTTCATGAAAAAGTGGCCTTCAATTGTGGCTCAAAGTGTGTGGCTACGTGGTAAACCACAATCTGTCAGCGCTAGTTCTAGACCCATTCAAGTACTTGTTTTTGCATCGCATTCTTCCATACACACAATCAAATCTGCAGTTCGAACAAATTGGTGATTATGTCAATGGAAATGCATCATACGCTGTGTTAAAATGCTTGTGGCTTGTTTGGAAGAGAGTTCTGAATAAAAAATTGTCTTTCCAAGGCAGCGTGGATTGAAGACAAGTGTCCTCTAATTTTCCTCTTCTTTGAGAGCTTTGAGGGCGTATTGTTCATTTCTTTTTCTGTGTTCTTTTTTTCTTTTTTGGCAGAGGTTGACACAGTAAATATGAAGTGGCTTGAAGTAAGAGGCAGCTGGGTGTTGGAAACCCTGTTTTGGAGGGGACACAAATTTTTTGGGGTCCTAATTTGAGGCTGTGGTGTGTTTTCAAAGTGCTTACAGAAGGCGTATGAATGGTGGTTGTGTATGAAGGGGCGTGTTTAGGGGGAGGATTGTGTTTAAGTCAATTTTAAATCAAAGTCAGTGAATTCCTAACTCAAATCCTTGTTCAAACTGTGCATAATTCAGTAATAACTTGCTTCTCCTCTGGAATTACTTTTCCACTGACGTCACAAACTCCTTCGTCTCCACCTACCTGTCAAATATCCTCTGTGTGTTTCCACCCTGGGCTTTTCTTTCTTTCTTTCTTTCTTTCTTTCTTTCTTTCTTTCTTTCTTTCTTTCTTTCTTTCTTTCTTTCTTTCTTTCTATATACATATATACATATATATATATATATATATATATATATATATATATATATATATATATATATATATATATATATATATATATAATGAATATGATTTTTAAATGTTTTAAAATCAGCTTTTTCTGCTCACCAAGGCTGCATTTGTTTCACAAAAAATACAGTAAAAATTGTGAAATATTATTGCACTATAAAATGATTGTTCAACACTAATTTATTACAGTGATTTTAAAGATGAATTTTCAGCTTCATTACTCCAGTCTTCAGAGTCACTCTAATCACTCTAATATTCTTTTATATTCTTTTATAAATCACTCTAATATTCTTTTTATTATTGTTATTACTATTAATAATAATATTAATATTATTAATGGTAATTGTAATAAAAGCAATAATGACTGGAGTAATAATTTCATTTGAAACTACTTACAACAAGTAAATAAATATTTAATAAAAAAGTATTTAACAATTTTTTTTTTTTACATTTAATAAATACCTCCTTGATGAATTGATAATGAATTGATGATTGATATCAGACATACAGTGAAAATTTCCTTGCTCTGTTCATTTGGGAGATATTTAAAAAAGAAAAAGAAAATTCAAAGGGGCGCTAATAATTGTGACTTCAACTGTTTATATATATATATATATATATATATATATATATATATATATATATATATATATATATATATATATATATATATGTATATATATGTATATGTGTATATATATATATATATATATATATATATATATATATATATATATATATATATATATATATATATATATATATATATATATATGTATATATGTATATATATATATATATATATATATATATATATATATATAGATATATAAATACTGATAAGCATATTATTACCAATAAGTAGGCCTACACAGAATTTGCGCATGCTGAATTCTGCAGATTTCCGCATATTTTTAGCCCATTGATGAGTTTATTTATTTACTTGTGTAAATGTTTGTAAATTTATATTATTCATTTTTTTAAATTAATTACAGTAACATTATTGACTAATATGAAAATGTTCATATGATTTATTCACAATACAGTTTATAAAGTAATATTTTTTGTCTTTTAGAAACTTGGTTTGTTTACCAAATAAAGTGGGTCTAATTGGGTTTACACTCCCCAAATCATTACGAGTAAATCCACAGATTTTCAACAAAATTCTCAGCAGAAATAGCAAAAAATGTCCGCAGATTCAGTCGGGCCCTACTAATAAGTGATTCATGAGTGAACCAAAATATGGCAAAAATTTATTTTTTTTGCACAAAAATTCATTGACTGAAATATTTTTATCTAAAATTGCAAATTTAAAAAAAATAAATAAATTCAGAGTATTGTATAAAATATAAAGGATGTTCAAGATCATAACATTGCCACTTGGTAGTCAATACATTTTTAAAAAAAATGTAAGTAAATAAAATGAGAAGAAACCCATCACTGGGAAACACCCATATATTGTCATTCACACACATACACTGCGGACATTTTTAGCTTACCCAATTCACCTAGCGCATGTCTTTGAACTGTTGGGGAAACCGGAGCACACCCACGCGAACACGAGGAGAACATGCAAACTCCACACAGAAATGCCAACTGACCCAGCCGAGGCTCGAACCAGCGAACTTCTTGCTGTGAGGCGATCATGCTACCCAATGCACCACCGTGCAGCCCACTGAACACTATCTCAAATGTTGATTGATTTGTTCTGGAATGCTGAAGTCTGTCATTAAAATGATTTAGATAACCTCCAACAACTGTTTCATGAAATTCCCAATCATCTGCATTCGCATGCTGGTTAACATGATTTGTTTTTGCATGTACATCCTATTTGCAAAAAAAGCTACCGTGGATTCTGTTGCACCATCTTCCATGTAATTTGCAGCAGTTTCCCAGCATCTTATTTTCTCAATCACATGGAATGAAAATCATGTTTTTTTTTTAAATTTACGAAACTTTTTGTATAAGGAACATTATTTCACTTTCAGTATTTTAGCTTGAGAATTCCCTCTAAAATCTGGTATGTTTTTTCTCATTAACATCCTGTTTCTCCTGTAAAAGTGTCACAAACAGACATAAAAATGGCTTGTGAACAGTGTTTCATGTTGATTTTAAAGGCAGGCCATATGGTAGGTATGATCTGGGTCGCACATGAGGAGATCCAGCTTAATTAAGGGGAATGAGAATCACCCGAGGCCCAGAAGGACATCAAAGAGTCCTTTCTCTCTCTCTGCTACACAAACGCTCCCACATTCCCTGCTTTTCCATGTTATTTCCCTTCATCCTTCTCTCTGTTTTCTGTGAACACAACATGTGCAACACCTGGAATTGCTTTCTCTGGTGTCTTCCCTTTAAAGCAGCAGTGAAACAGCATGCAGGCCTTGACTTGGCTTGTGCATCTGCTGCGGACTCTCTTTTTGGAGATCCCACCTTGCTAAATTAGACAGTTTTCTCTTCAAGGCCATCTTCAGGGAACTCTGATGGCTTCTGTCAGTGGCGAAGCCCATATGAAATATGTAATTCAAATGTTCGAGATGTTTGCAACAAAGGCTCATTCTGAAAACGTAGCCCTATGTACATTTCTGGAGATCGCAAATTATGTAGGCAGAAGTATGTGTGGCTGCATTTCGTCTTTAAAACGAATGCTACGGGGCGGTATGACACCATTCCTTTTTGCGCTAGTAGCTGACCGTTTACCTCTGTATGGACGGCTTTCCCGTTGTTACTAGTTTGTCCAGCGGCTGGCAGTAGCATATGTCGGCAGACTTGAGACGCAGAGAGGAATTGACCGTGACGACAGAGTTCCAGTCCAGTGAAGATTAGTTCTAGAAAGCACGTACGACAAAAAAAAGCCAAAAAATAAAGTAAATAACAAGATAAGAATGTGGTAAAATCTGAAAATGCTGAAGAAGTCGGTTGGGTTTAGGAAAGTGAGTGGTTGGGTGTATCGGTCGGTCAGTCAGTCAGTCATTCAGTCAGTGGACAGCGGCCTCTTGTCGATTTATGTGAGAAGAGCAGGCGTGAATGACACTCGCAAGAGAAATTTGAGATTTAAAAAAGCTTACACAGCGACCTCTGGTGGATTCACGAAAACAAAAACAACAGAAAATGTACCCCTGGGATGTATTTTGGCGCTCTCCAGAAATGCAAACCTGGGCTACGATTTTAGAGTGAGCCTGGGTTGGATTTTTTCAATTCAAAATATACAAAAAAGTGGCAAAAAATGATGATTAAAATATAATTTTAAATGTTGTTTGATACAAATACAATTAAGGAATATTTTTGAAAAAATATTTTTACTTTTATATATTTAAAAACATTTAAAAAGTAAATTCATCCATTCATTTACTTTTCACCTTTGTCCCTTTATTAATATAATATATAATACATATATATATATATATATATATATATATATATATATATATATATATATATATATTCTGTTACTCTATTATATTTAATAACTTTTAAATAAAATATATTTTTTTATTTAAGTAACATACTTTGTATGTATTTTCTTGACCCTGAATTATATTTTAAATATATTTTGTAATATTTAAAATGCAAGATTCAAGATTTAAGATAAGTCTTTTGTGTCTCCAGAATGTGTCTGTAAAGTTTCATCTCAAAACACCCATACGATTATGTATTATTCCTTTTTTAAATCTGGGAAATTTGAGCTGTTAAGTCCACAGTGACAGACAACAGTGAATCTCCCTTACTACAGTAAGAACTTTCCCAACTGTTATTTGATATATTTGTTTGGGAGGTAATTAAAGCCATTCTGCAACGATGATTCACACACAAGTCCACAAACTGGGAATGAAGTGACTTCTTTTATAATTGTATTGACATGCGGTTGTGGTGTTGAATTACTTATGGATTTTACTGTTTGTGTTAAAAACATGCAGTTTTAAAAACATTTTAAAGTTGTAAAACTCTAAGATTCTTGATCACATTTGATGATGATTGTTGGTCACAGCGAGCTGAACAGATCTTTTAATCCCAGTTGCTTTGCGCACGTCCTGTCTTGTGGATATGATTATATGCGTTACTACGGAGACATGATAATATGCATCTGTCAATCAATTCGATGGGCGGGAAAACCACACTCCTATGTCACGTTGCATTGAGCCTCAAAATGGGAGGGATTTGGATTTTAAAAATAAGAGACTAATTGTTTTTCTATCACTCCAATATGACTGTGAACACACTATACCTACACACAGGTCTGTCCAAACAGCTTACAAAAGATGATTTTCATCATAGGTGGCCTTTAAATTAAATATAGTTTCGATTTCAAAAATATATATTTTATTAAGCCTCATCATCAACACAAAATATATTTAAAAAATTATAAGCCAGAATATATATATATATATATATATATATATATATATATATATATATATATATATATATATATATATATATATACATATATAAAACTGAACGTTCAAAGAGAGCCACAGATACAGGAATCATGAAAAAAACAGCAGGCGCCGGGTGTAGAATAGACTCCCGATAAATTATTTTACACCAGTCGTTGTGATTCTGCGCTATTGCTCAGTTACACAATCCAACACATCCATTATTTATATAAGCACTGACAGTTTAAAGGAAAGCGGAGGATCAGGATTTGAGATCATTCTTTTATAAGAAGAATGTGAAGTTCTTTTATGTTTCTGGTTGTTTTATCTTGTCTTTGATGATGGGAGCTGTACTTTGCAGGGCTGTGGACTTGCAGCTGGTGCTGTCTGCTTTAATGAGAGACCCACAGGAAGCTCATGTCAGACGCTCCTGCCCCGTGGACACAGGAAGTGGTTTGATTAAGAGTGAACTTGCTGCAGTCAAAGGAGAGCTGTCGAGGGCTTCGCTTTATTTCCTTCTCTAGAAAGAGAGTCCAGATGTTGTCGATGATGCTCAGTTTCAGATAAGAAACTGACGTGTGGATTCATTCTGCCATATAGCATCCAGCAACCTCCACCTTTATGTTTGCTGAGTTATTTTCACACTTTGGGTTCAGTCTTTCATAGTTGAAGACCATAGATATGTACACTAGATTTTGCATATGGGCCCTGAGCATGCGTCAATACCCCTGCCATATTTGTACAGTGCTCCCAGGACAAAAGTCATTCAACCGGACTTAGTCAAGACCAAAGCCAATCTGAAGATGTTTTTTGAGCTACGTACAGGTATAGTAATTAGCAAACAAAGAAAACAAAGCATATAGGCATAAAATTTCATAGGTCAGATTTAGTTTGTTCTGATTGTGGTATATGAAATTTTGTGCTCAACAAGTAACGTTATTGGCGCTAATACAGTCTTACTGCATTGACCATAAGGCAGAGTGGCACCAACTTGCACTAAATACTAGGATTAGGCAAGTTTATTCGTTAAAGAATACCAGCGAAAATGTAAATAAAACATGACAAGACGCTAGTGCCAGAAACTTGTGTTATTGTCAGCTAAGTTAACGTTAGTTTTTGAAGTAGCTTATAAGAGTGTCTGATTATAACATAACAGTGCCTGCACCTGAAATTTGTATTGTATATATCTATGGCTCCACTACTGCACCTTGATCCCACATTCATTTTAAAGAAGCGCTACCCTGTACCAAGATGGCAGCTTTATTGACACATTCCTTCCAATAGATAACAATAGCCTACGTGACACCTAATGTATATATCTGTGGTGGAAGACTAACATAATGTTTTCTTACAGACCCAAATAATTTACTGTCATCGCTAAAGTGAACATTGGAACAGATCCAATGCTCCTCCACAAAGGTTAGTCTAGTGTTTTGTTTCTTTTTGGTTGCGAGGTTTGGTCACTGCAGGGCTTTTGTTCCAGATTTTCTTAGGCTGGGCATACACTTTGTAACTGTTTTGCGATTTCAGCATGGTATAAACTCATACTGTATGGGATGATCGCATGCAATGTAAATGTAAAGCTCAGGATTCATGTGCTCGCACACTATATGGTCTGATTGTTCAGCAGCGGCTTGACTGCTCAGTGTGCTCACACTTTGCATATGAAATCAACAAGTAGCTCCCTTCTTCTTCTTCTTTTTTTTTAATGGTAGTTGGTAAACCAGCATATGCTGTATTTACTTCCTAGCAGACAAACAACATCATAAGATTTTATTATTAGGTTAGATTTAGGTCGCCATTGTCTAAGGACAATGTTATTTTGACGTCCAATATTGACATGAAATGACGTTGATATTTGGTTGATTTTAGGTTGATTTTAGGTTTTAGATGTTGGAAAGGGACCAAAATCCAACGTCGAGCCATCTTAAACCAACGTCATATTGACATCAAATACTGACATTTATTCATCAGCTATGGCAACCGAAATCCAACGTCTGATAGATGTCATAGTGGTAACGTCCACATAACGTCAAGCTGTAACATCATTACACGGTGATATAATGCAATTATATCTCCGGTGTTGGATGTTGAGATCTGCCTGTAGTTGGGTTTTGACGTCAACGCGATTTTCATTTCCAAACAAAATACAATGTCCCACGACTTTGGGGTACAACTTCAATCTGATGTCATGTTGACATCCTGTGCCTGGTGGGTTAGTGAAAAGGAAGAAATTGACCCTTCGCTAAGCCACACCCGAAAACCGCCACACACCAATCATGGCTTAGCAACCGTAGCTACGCGCAGGAGATCTGATGAGCGAGGGAAACAAGCCAAATCGTTGTGCATATGGATTATGCAAATCTGATACCCTATATCCTAAAGGTTTGGACGGGGTGGTGGAATTTTTCCCTTTTCAAAACCTAAAACCCAAGGAGAGAAATGCCAGTGTGGATCAAGCTCTGTGAGGGGCCGTAAAAGCAGCACAATCCAGTCATATGTCCATCTGTTTCAAGCTACGAATAGTTGGTTTACATATCAACAGAATAAAACCGAGATGTAATCACAATCTGAGCACTTGCGATCAATAAACTTCACCCGCAGCTGTTTTTCAGTCATTTATATCCCTCATGTCCATGTCAGAGCTACAATTCACCAATGTTTGCGGCAGTCTTTTGGAGATTTAGTCACTGATGACGGCATTATACCGGGTTAGTATCTGCTTTAATATTTGGTGTCGGATTAATATTTGCTGGTAGGGAAAATCTGTTTGTTCACTTTTGCTATTTATACTTTTATTTGCATTTTAATTTATTTATTTTTACCACTTAACTGCAAATTAGAATAGAAACTGAATAAAAAGCACACAAACATACTGACAGTTATAGGTACTGTACATTGTTATGGGTCAATGATGCTAATATGCGACACAAATCCATCAATTGCCTCTTTCTGGCTGCTCTTTCTATGAATGAATTATGTAGAAGCACTGTCCACGCGTGTTTCCTTGTCGGTTAGTAACGCTATATTTCATTGCACAACAATTAGTCTATCAGGCTTTTTGGCTAAAAAGAGAAATCACAGTTTAATTTGTTATTATTAGATTATTTTTAAATTTCACCTCTCCTGCTGTGCATGAGCTGTTGAATGGTCAGCGTATGAGGCGTCTAGGCTTTAGCTTCAGTTTTAATTCAATTATTTTCGAATTGGTATTATGTCATGAATTTGTCCTTTTTTTTGTCTGGCTTTCTCAGATATCTAACCTAAAGCTTGACAGGCGTAGCAACAGTAACTAAGGTGGGTGGGGCTTAGCGAAGGGTCAATTGGAAACCACAGCTATTAGAATCCTAATCAGATCTCGCTCACCTCTCCCTCACTATCCTTTAGTTTAGTGGCTGATTTATCAAAGCGGAATGAACCACCAATTACTCTGGCATATGGTTTATGCCCCTCCAGCTGCAACCCAGCACTGGGAAACCAATCAAATCTGTATCTCACAAATATATGCTCTAGTAGCTGGTCCAGTTTGTCATAAAAAGGCCATTTCTGTGGGTCTGACCCACTGGTGTTGGTTGTTTTTTACATTTATAATAGAACGACATCAACACTTTCCATCAGTTGTCTTTTTCTTGGACCTTTTCTTTAAATAGGACTAAACAGTGACCTCAAACTTACTCCGTACATGCTAACTTTGACAGAGATGTATTTTTAAAGTGATAGTTCACCAAAAATAGGAAACTCTGTCGTCATATACTAACCCTCCACTCTCTTAAATATAGTAGTTACGTTCATCATAAAGAAGAGAGGAAGAAATATGTTCATCATAATTTGGTTAAAGGTGTATTTATATATTAGTGTATTTGTATATTTGTATGGTGTATTTATATATTAGATGTGTGAAAAACACAGGGTGTAAATCTCCAGGCTCAAGGGTCAGTAAAAATTGCAAATGGAGAAAGAAACACACATATACACACACACACACACACACACACACACACACACACACACACACACACACACACACACACACACACACACACACACACACACACACACACACACACACACACACCACACACACACACACACACCATTTCCTGACTGCACACCACAGCCAGATAGTATAACTGCAGCTGACTCTGCAGATCAGAGCTTGTGAAAGTAATTGAACTAATGTAAATGTGCCTGGTTCGCAAACCTGCCAGTCCCTGCACACATGCAAGAGCTTTTACTCTGATTAAGATCTTTGAGGAAGTTTTCAGGAAGTTGTAAAAAAATCGTGACCTAAAGCTGGAGGCATTAATACTAATATCAAATGTTCTGTATGTAGGGCTAATTGTGTTTGTATAAATTGAAGTCTTGTTTATTTAAGTCTAATAGTAATTGGTCAGGTAGATCAACTCTAACAGGAATTCATACATTTCAAAAATCATCTGTGTCAGTAAAGACCCAGATATATCTGAAATGGATAGATTGGTATTTGTGGCATAAACTGTTAACAGTCGATTCGAATGTTATCATTCCATTGAAGGGGCGTTATTGATGGTTATACATGGAGGAATACTAAGGATATTGATGTCAAAAAAGAACATCAGATATTTAAAAAGGGAATGGGGGATTACAAATGGTTGTTAATCAAACCAAGAATCAAACCCAACTCAAAGAGTCCAAACTGATTAATGGAATGTGGTAGCTGGTCAATAAACCTGACAATGGCCTGAATTACCTAAATTTTATAACAGAAGTTTTGGCAATACTACAGAATAAGCCAACATCACAAGAACAAACTGTTGTTAGCAAATCAGCATCACTTAACAGCAGCACTCTCTGTTTCAGAAGAAAAATTAAAGTCTCTGTTTCTCATTTGTTTAAGCTTGTCAAGCCCCTCCTGTTTCCCCAGTGTTGCTCAGCCGTGTGTTTGACCGTGGTCTTGGCTCGAGTTTTGTATGGCATGGGCACAGCGGAGAGAATGAATCGCTAGCAGGCTCGTGCTGTGCTCGTCCTGGCGGCTGTATGAGTGAGCTGGAAATGTGTAACATGGTGCGAGGCATCTTTTGCCCTACTCAATCACATGTATATTCTGAAATGAGATGAGGAGAAATTAAAAGATATCTCCACCTTGAGAGACAGTCAGTTGCTGCATCAGATTGATATCCACACTCATTTTCTAATAACAGAGCTGTGGTATATAATATCTAATATATTAGTAAATGAATAAACCTTGATAAAATGATTGAATAAATGAGCCAATGAATGAATAAATGAATCAATACGTGATTAAATCAGTCTGTCAGTGAATGAATGAATAAGTGATCGAATGAATCATTGAGTGACTGAACAAATGAATGAATAAGAGTTGGAATAAGTCATTAAGTGAGTGAAAGAGTGAATAAATGAATAAGTGATCGAATGAATCATTTAGTGAGTCAAAGAACGAACAAAGTGACTAAAGCAATGATTCAATGAGTAAATAATTTAATGAATGGCTAAATGAATCATTGAGTGGGTGAAGCAGTGAACTATTGAGTGATTTAATAAATCAGTTATTTGAAAAAATCAGTGAATAAGTGATCGAAGAGAGTAAATGATTAATGAAAATCTGAATGAATCATTTAGGATGCAAGCAGTTTAATGAATGTCTGAATGAATGATTCAGTGAGTAAACAGTTTATTGGATACCTGAATAAATCAATGAGAGGGTGAAATGATGAACTATTAAGTGATTTAATGAATCAGTGATTGAAAAAAACAGTGAATAAGTGACTGAAGAAGTGATTCAGAGAGTAAATGATTGAATGAATGTCTGAATGAATCATTCAGGATGCAAAGGGTTTAATGAATGCCTGAATGAATGATTCAGTGAGTAAATAATTTATTGAATACCTGAATGAATCTTTGAGAAAGTGAAATGATGAACAATTAAGTGATTTAATGAATCAGTGATTAAAAACCAATAAATAAGTGGCCCTGGATGTTTCAGAGCCCTTCCAGCTGCAACCCAACAGTGAAAAACACTCACACACTCTCATTCGCACACATACACTACGGTCAATTTAGTTTATTCAATTCACCTATAGCGCATGTCTTTGGACTGTGGGGGAAACACCCGGAGCACCCGGAGGAAACCCACACGCGAACACGTGGAGAACATGCAAACTCCACACAGAAATGCCAACTGAGTCGAACCAGCAACCTTCTTGCTGTGAGGTGATCGTGCTACCCTCTGCGCCACCGTGACGCCCCGAAAGAATCATTCAGTAAGAAAAAGAAAATAAAACTAATATTATTAAATGTAAAGAGGTTACTAAATGAATCGGTCACACTTCTTATTTACACACTTCCTATTCTCATTCATACAAACAGATGGTATTAATGAAACTCAATGAAAGCATTTCAACTCAGTTTATTTCATTCAGACTTCATTCAGGCTGGATTAATATGCAATAACTTAAAAAATGAATCAATTTAAATCTACTTTTCTGTTAAGCAGTGTATCAACACTCTTTTATTCCAACTGACATACGCAATTTAACTAGAAAGTGTGAAAATTAGAAAGCAACTGAACCAGCCAGCGATTGAAAAGCTGAATGAATCAGTAAGTAAATGAGTGTTTCAAAAGAGTACGTGAATCAATATATGATTTATTGGATGAATGAATAAATGAATTATAGAATAAATAGGTGAGCGAGTGAACTGATGGATAGAGCGTTTGAATAATTGCGAGAGTCCATATTTGAGTGCCAGTCTCAGATAAATAGACATCCCCCTCCTCGCTGCTGGTGTGTGGCCAACTCTCCTTGATACAGTCCAGTATTCACCGCTAACATAACTAATCCTTTCACTAAATCAAGCCTCCCACTAACCCATAAAGAGCTAATTGTGTGGTGAGTCAGCTCACACACACTCTCACACAAGCACTCGCACATATTCAGAGATTCCTACATGTCTTTACGCTCTTTTTATACCTTGTATCTTTTACCACCACAGCCTTCCCACTCGCTAACACAGTGTTCCTGTGTGTGCCCTTGATCACAGATGCACATGTGTTTGTGACCGGGTGCATATGTACGTTTTTGCATGTGTGTACGTTTATGAATGCAGTGCCTCTCGAGTGTGTTTGCTCAGACTTACAGTGCGGCTGTTCTTCCCTCGTGTGAGTTGTCAGGCCTGTTCCCATTAGACTGCTTTTAACACACATCTCTTATTTTCACACATCAGTGACAGCACTGTTCTCTGGCACTGGAGGCATCCCAGAATGCTTTGCTTGGCTGCATAGGTCCTGAATTTAGACCTTTAGGTCATTTTAAAACAAACACGGTGTGTTTGCAAACTAGATAGACTCACTTGAACCCCGTGCCCTCACCTAATCATAATCTAAGAAATCTTTTTGTCTGCTTAATGCAATGATAGGGCGGCACAGTGGGAAGCACGATTACCTCACAACAAGTAGGTCGCTGATTTGAGCCCTGGATTGGTCAGTTGGCATTTCTGTGTGGAGTTTGCATGTTCTCCCAGTGTTCGCATGGGTTTGCTCCAGGTGCTCCGGTTTCCCCCACAAGTCCAAAGACATGCACTATAGGTGAATTGAATAAGCTAAACTGGCTGTAGTGTATAAGTGTGAATGAGAGAGTTTATGGGTGGCGACTGGCGTCCCCTGATTAATAAAGGGACTAAGCCAAAAAGAAATGAATAAATGAATAATGGCATGATAATGCTAAGCTATCAGAATTTATGTGCTGAGTTCCGTGGAAGTGTAATTTGGACATTCATCTATTGTGAGACTGTGTGAATTTTTCTCAGTCACGTAGAGCAATCTCATGCATTTATACCAAACTGCTTAACTATGACTCCGTTGCACTCCCCATCATCACAATATGGGAAAAGCAACTGGCTTGAATTGGGACTGGATATCGGAGAGTATCCAGGTGATGTCTAAGAAAACTGCCAATCAACTTACAGTATACACTATAAACTGATCCACAAGGCTTATGCAACTCCGTATGTGCTACACCGAATGGAACGGTTACCTACCCCTTTTTGTACATTGTGTAATTCAAACTCTGTGGGGACATATATGCATATGTTTTTTGAATGTCCAATTATCAGTACATTTTTGGACAAGGTCTTTCAAACTATCTCAGAAATCCCCCAAATATCTGTTTATCGAATGATGATTAGGATCTAAACTTAAACACTTTCCAATGTAGGATATTTCATACTGCACTAACTGCAGCCAAGAAGGTTATATTTAAAATAAGGCATGAACCCACATTCCCAGCGGACAAAATGTGGCTTATTGAACTAAAAAATATTGCGCTTTTAGGACGTTCTACAGCAAGAGTTAACAGAGCTAAACCACAAACAATCAAAGCATGGTCTGATTTTATTGAGAAAATTTCTTATTTAATAACTAGATAAACTAAAGCATACTGAAAGATAAAGAATATTATATTAGAGGTGTATAAAGGTCACTTTTCACCCCAGAGTTTTTCTTTTCCTGTGTATTGTTATTTATTTTCCATTTAATGCAAACCCTGGCTTGTGTAACGCTGTTGCTAACAAAAAAGAATTGATGTGCTTATTATCATATAGGGGATGACGCGGTGGCGCAGTAGGTAGTGCTGTCGCCTCACAGCAAGAAGGTCACTGGTTCGAGCCTTGGCTGGGTCAGTTGGCATTTCTGTGTGGAGTTTGCATGTTCGCGTGGGTTTCCTCCGGGTGCTCCGGTTTCCCCCACAGTCCAAAGACATGACACAGTCCCCAACAGTCAAAGACAAAGACATAGATAAATTGGGAAGGCTAAATTGTCCGTAGTGTATGTGTGTGAATGAGTGTGTATGGGCGTTTCCCAGTGATGGGTTGCAGCTGGAAGGGCATCAGCTGCGTAAAACATATGCTGCATAGGTTAGCAGTTCATTCCGCTGTGGCAACCTCAGATTAATAAAGGGACTAAGCCGAAAAGAAAATGAATGAATAAATAAATTATCATATAGGGGACCTTTTTCCACCTACAAATCTGGTTCTACGTAATATAATCAATTTATTTCTCTTTTCTATACCTTTTTCTAGAGATATTTGTGACGATCCGAAGCGACACATGATGAAACATGAAGAGAACTCATAGAGACCACCTAAAAAGCTCTTTTGTAAACAACGGCTTGGTCTTTTCAACATCGGACCGTTACACAAAGTTAAAAGAAACGAATGACAAATGAACAGCCTCCAAACTCCCCTTTATGGACCGCTGCCACAGACGTCTAATGGCTAAACCTTCCATGAATGGTTTTCTCTTTTGAGTCACTGGGAGCTCTGTAGAATGGAGGATCCATTCCAGACATTTTCTCAAGGGTCTGTCACACTACCTCTGAGAAGAATGAGCAATTTTCACCAGATGGAGATACGCGCATGTTGCTACTGAACTGGCCCAATGGTTCATTTGTCTGGACGGAGAGCTAGAAGAGGAGGAAGTGGCCGTAACTTGACCCATGACAAAGTATGTGGATGAAGAGCCAGGCTGGAGTTTAAAGAGCCGGGGAAATGGGAATCGACAGTAAAGTTTCGAACAAAACTTGCTTTGTGGTCTGCACCTGGGAAATATGAGACTTTAGTGGATAGACACAACACAAACAGTTCATCTTCTTTTTAATCAAAGACGTACACTGGTGACTTCTGCCGTGGGTGGCCTGATATTTAACCTTGTTTTAATGGTACAAAGAGATGCGTCTACTTTACTGAATAGCATCTTCCTACCTGTCTTGTTGTTGAGGTTGCCAGTTGTGATGCTGCGCAGGGGTTTCTTGGCCTGGCTCTCGCGTCTGGGTGTTTTGTTAGTGGTGGTTTGCTGTTGTCTTTCCCTCCTTTATGTCATCACTTGCAGCCCCCATGCTGATGATCCCATGGCCGGGCAACCCCTGCCCAGGGCTGGAGGTATGGCTTTGGCAGGAGGTCCAAGCAGGCCAGGTGGGGTAGGAGGTGCCCCTGTTGGCCCTGCAGGACGGGAAGGGTTCCAGGCTCTGCTACAAGAGCGTGAAGAGCAGCACAGGCAGCATATTGCCAGCTTGAAGAAACAAATAGCTCAGCTCAAAGAAGCTCTCCAGGAAAGGAGCGAACAGCTTAAGGGCATGCAGGACTCTTTGGAGAAGTCAACTGGGAAGGGCATGGGGGGCGACGTGGCTGAAGACCACAGTCATAGTGACCTCCAGGAGTTTTTACGCAGCCAGCTGAGCCGGGCAGAGGTCCACACTGGTGTGCGACTTCCCAGTGAGTACGCTGTGGTGCCCTTTGAGAGCTTCACCTTACAGCGCGTCTACCAGCTGGAAATGGGGCTGACTCGTCACCCTGAGGAGAAGCCGGTGAGAAAGGACCGCAGGGACGAGCTGGGAGAAGTGGTGGAGAGCGCACTGCATGCCCTCAATGCTCCAAACCATGGTAGAGAAAAAACAAAAGCCAGTAAAGTCTACACGCCGTCAGACTTTATAGAAGGTAAGAGGAACGGTTATGCAGTTAGCATGTCTGTGATTCTAGAATTGCGGGTACATTTTGCATCTGCTATTATTTTTTCAGCAGCAAAAACTTTAATGAAATAGTTTAGAATTAAAATAATGTTTGTATGTGTATTTAAGGACATCTTGTCTCAAAAATATTAACTTGAAGACTCCCACTTTAAACTCCCACCTGTTTAGTTATCAAGAAATAATCATTTTATTCTTTGTTTAATGTGTTTACTCTACTAAGTTCAATTAAGATTTGCATGAAACATCTATTTTCTGTAATAAAAAATAAATAGATGTCCCCATGTTTTGTCCCTTTGTTCTGTGAAATCTGTTATAAAAAGCCATAACAATCAGTAAAGCACTGATAGAGAAAAGCATGTGAATTCCTTTAAGGGATGTCACTTTTTCTGACCGGAAACTCTGGAAGACTTTGAGTGGCATTAATTTGTACAAAATGTTTAGGGTAAGCCAATAGTAGATTAATTATATGTCAACTTTTACTGTGATATTTCAGTGAAGACATGCCATGTGCATGTGCATGCATTTCAGTTTTAGACATGCCATGTGGCATCTGGTTTGAGGTTAGCATCTTGAGCTAAAGCACAAAATGGTGGAAAATGTCAACTCTGTTAGTCAACCTTGTTTGTGGTTTAAAAAATGAATCATAAGTTAAACAACAATTAGTAACAATCAAATGATCCCTATCACGATGAAGCATTTTGCATTATTTTACATTAATAATCAATTCAGTTCACTGTAAATTTTACATTTGTTGTACAGTACTCAGCATATATAAGTACACCCCTCACAAATCTGTCTTTATTAATTCATATTTTTAATAGGAAGCTATACAATATTTTAATTATGCATAGACATTAGATTAGTCAGTACTGAAGCCAAATCTGGAGCTTATCTAACAAAATAACTTATGATAGCGGTTCAAAAACTAGCACAGCCAAATTTATATGTTATAGAAAAATATTAACCACAAATTTTAAAAAGAGAAAAAAATCAAGAGGAGCAAAAAAATTAAAAATTTTCTTGAATTTAATTGTGTTATCTTTCTATTTCTAAATATGTTTGGTGACTAAAATATTATTTTAATAAGTATATCTGTTTAATAAATCTGTTTTATTTCAATGTACCAAAATACATTGCCTATATTCACTGAGAAATGTATACAAATATTAAAATTAAAATTTCAAAATGGGGTGTACTCAATTATGCTGAGCATTGTATGTCATTATAATTTAAGAACAAAAGAATAGAAAATGCCTGAAATGTACCCACAATTCTGGATTTATTCATGTATTTGCTTCTGCTGTTCTACTAATAATTGGCACTTCTAGAGTACTTAGTGTCTTAGTGTAATATCCTACATAATACACTCAAAGAAGATTCGGTTTTGTTTTGAGTGAACATGGTTTTATTGTGACTGCTTACATCCACTACAGCCAATAGTGTAAGTGGATGGTGATTTGGAAGGATGGTTGGAGTTTTCAGGAGGCTGTTTGGAATGTGCTAGCAGTGCAGAGATTAGACGCTTAACCTTTGACAGTGTACCACAGGAGAACTTGCCAAGTCTCAGGACATTGACAATTCCTAGATTTTAGTTGAGCACTAGCCTGACATACTTCCAGAAAGTCTCTTAAAATGATCTCTGAAGCTAGAGTTGCATGTTATGTTGTAATTCTTGCATCCTCAGAACCAAATCAATACAAAGCAAAACAACTGAGCATCCTGTAGTAGCATGCTAACACGCTAAAGCCAGGATATCCTGAGATGACTCCAGGAAACGAGCACAGCTGTATCGTGTTCAGAGCCGTGTCATCTCTGCCATTTCCTCCAGAGAGAAAGCAACACATCTTACTCACTGTTTGTGTTTATAGACATTACAGGAAATAAATGATTCATGTTGCTATGCATCTTGTTTAGCACTTGAAATTGAGATGCTAGAAATGAGCTATGATGAAATGCACATATACAACCTTTCAAGATGAGGTAAACGCAATTACGCAGTTAGCTTTGCAGGTTTCAGTTGTTTGGTGTATCTTTAAATAGATGTCCATTCCTTGTCAATTCAAGTGTCCTTGAAAAAACCCTATAGCACACTAGTAACGGCATGATAACCACCCAGAAAACCCTAGAAATAGCTTAGCAACATGTTAAATATTGCTCATCATCTTACAAATGTCTATCAACACCCTAGTGACCTCAAAGTAACCACCCAGGTAGCGAAGAATTCTGGCCCAGATTTGGCATAAAGCTGGCACAGCAGGCATTTGTCTGACTCTGGCATACAGCATGTGGGCCAAACATGGCCCTGGTTTGTCAGAGGTGGCACCGTCTTTAAGTCAGCAGACAATACTTGGGCCAGATGTAAGTTGTAGTATTTGGCCCAGGTGTTAATAATTGATATGTGGGCCATGTAAGTTTGGCCAGTTTTGGCCCACTTTTAAAATATTCATTCATTCATTTTTTTTTCGGCTCAGTCCCTTTATTAATCTGGGGTCGCCACAGCAGAATGAACTGCCAACCCATCCAGCACATGTTCTACGCAATGGATGCCCTTCCAGCTGCAACCCATCTCTGGGAAATATCCATACACTCTTGCATTCACACACATACACTACAACCTACCCAATTCACCTGTACCCAATATAGCCTACCCAATTCACCTGTACCGCATGTCTTTGGATTTGTGGGGTAAACCGGAGCACCCAGAGGAAACCCAGGCGAACGCAGGGAGAACATGCAAACTCTACACAGAAACGCCAACTGACCCAGCCGAGGCTTGAACCAGTGACCTTCTTGCTGTGAGGTGACAGCACGTCCTACTGTGCCACTGCGTCGCCACTTTTAAAATACATTTTTATTATTTTAAATGAAGAATAAAATTCTATCAATCAGAAATGCATGGCCCTAGGACGCCTAAAGCGCAATAATTCATGGGTTTATCAATTTCATTGCAGTCGTGACACACCAACATATCTGGCCCAGTTCAGGCTCAGTTATGGGTTATTAACTTGGCTGAGACTTGGCACAGATATGGTCCATGTTTGGCCCTTGTCTGGAAGCCAGACCTGATTGTGTGGGCTGGAGCTGAGCCAGAGATATTTTGCTATGTGGGCACCCACAATACTCTGGAAATGTGATAATCGGAATAGAACAGAAATTACATATCATTGTGCTAACCTACCACAACACAAAAAGAACACAAAACAACAATCTAACAACCACCCAAATGCACATCATTATCCAAGCAACCACTCCAAACACTGTGGCATCTGTAAATTAGCATCTCTGAAACAACAAAAAAAATACCTGGGAAATTGCATAATTACAACACATTAGCAACTGCATATAATTGCACCTACAACCTCCCACAGCAACATAAAACAACAGCATCCACCAAGAACACATTGGAATTTGCATAATTAGAACACATTAGCAACTGCCAATTATTGTCCTAGCAACCACACATACTGTAGCAACCTAGCTACTGCATAACAACACCCCAGCAACCACTTACATCACTCTGGCAACTTCACAGTATCCACCAAAAAATATCTTAATCTGTATAATGAAAACACATTAGCAGTAGCATATCATTGCCCTAGCATCCAGACATAACAACCTAGCAGCTGCATAGCATCACCCTAGCAACCTCATACGGTATCCTGGAAACAGCATAGCTAGAATACATTAGCAACTGCAAATCACTGCCCTAGCAAACATGTTAGCAACTGCACATCATTGCCCTACCAACAACACATAACACTCTAGCAACCACCTACATAATGCTAGAGACAGCATAACCAGAATGCATTAGCAACTGCAAATCACTGCCCTGGCAACCATCCATATCACTCTATCAACCACATAGCAACAATCCACAACAACCTAGAAACTTCCTAACACATCAGTTTATAATTGCCATAGCAACCTCCCACAACACCAGAACAACACAAAACAACTCCCTAGCAACCACTCACAAGAGTGTAGAGACTGCTAAGCAACACCCCAGAAATTAAATAAAGCCAACCACAATACCCTTGAAACTGCATAATCAAAATACATTAGAGATTGCACATCATTGCCCTAACAACCACTTACATCACCCTGGCAACTGCACAGCATCCACCAAAAAACTCTGGAAACTGTATAATCCAAACATATTAGCAACAAGATATCATTGCCCAAACAACCATACATAACAACCTAGCAACCGCATAGCAACACCTTAACAACCTCCTACAGCATCCTGGAAACAGCATAACCAGAATGCATTAGCAACTGCAAATTACTGCCCTAGCAATCATTCATATGACCCTAGCAACCACATAGCAACAACTTATAAGAACTAGGAATTGCAAAATATATTACAAACTACATATCATTACCATTGCAACCTCCCACAACAACAGAACAACACAAATCAACCCCCTAGCAACCACTCTCAACACTGTAGAGACTGCTAAGCAACATTCCAAAAACTAAATAAAACCACTGACATACCCTGTGAAACGGCATAATCAAAATAATTAGACACTGCATATTACTGTCCTAGCAACCACTTACATTAGCCTGGCAACTGCACAGCATCTTTTGGTGAACAATATTTGTATGCAATTGCACATCATTGCCCAAGCAACCACACATAAAAATCTAGCAACTGCATAGCAACACCCAACCAACCATCTACAGCATCCTGAAAAAAGCATAACCAGAATGTATGAGCAACTGCAAATCACTGCTCTAGCAACTATCCACATAACCCTAACAACCACACTATCCTAGCAACCATTTACATTACCCTGGCAACTGCACAGCATCCACCAAAATCCCTCTTGAAACTATATAATGAAAACATGTAAGCAACTGCATATCATTGCCCTAGCAACCCAACATAACAACACCCTAGCAACCACCTACAGCTTCCTGGAAACAACATAACACATTAGAACGCATTAGCAACTGCATTTCACTGCCCTAGCAGCCATCCACATCAGCCTCGCCACCACACAGCAACAATCCACAAGGAACTGCAAAACATAAAAGAAACTGCATATCATTCCCATAGCAACCAACCACAACACCCTAACAACCACGTAGTGCAATAACATGTAAAGTTTTAAAAACAACTAAGAATGCCATAGCAACTTTCCCACAAATTTATTTCAAATTAGATGCACATACCTCCCACTGTAGATCATGATATAGTGTTCCCACACTGTGCTACCAAAACTAATGAAGTATGAAGCTGTGAAGTATGATCTGATGGAAATGTTTTGTGCAAACCTTGTGTGAGTGTGTGTTTGTTTCTCCATAACAAACTTCATTGTGCCTTTTTTTAGCATTATGTAAAACATGAATATGCGACCTAAACAGTATTCAGTTGATGCTTTATAGTTCAGATCTCTCCAAAGGCTTTATTTGGATCAATTGGAGAAGCGTGAAAGTACAGAGTGTAAATCCAAGCGTGACCACCTTCCAGATGCTTTTATTATAAGGGATGTTACCCAAACCTCAGACGGGCTGGTGCCTCTGCCATCTCAACATCTGCCCAAATGATTCTTCAGAAAGCCCTTATCATAACACCATATCTCTGGATTCTGGGTCTTTGATGAGAAATATGTGGCTTTTCAGTGTAATCTTTTGTTCGTGAGAGAAATCTGATATTTTTCTCTTTTGATTCAGTTTCTTTGCTGTCGAGAAACAGCCGAAACATTAAAGAGCCCCTTTTATGCTATATACAAGGTTATATTTTGGTTTTGGGGTCTCCAACAACAGGCTGATATGCATGAAAAAACACTTTCATTGTCTTATAATATGCATTTATTTTTACATAATTATTCCAACGACTCCTATATAAATCCTTCAGGGGATTTGTTCCCAAACCCCTCCTTTGAGTGAGGCTAATCTGCGCTGATTGGTCCCAGAGCCAGTCTGTTGTGATTGGTCGACTGGGTTCATTGCGCGACAGAGAGAAACACCCACCACTGCTATGAAGTAGCACAGAGTATGTGAGAGCCCAATGCAGGAATGTAATAAAGCAATGCAGTTAAACATCAGCATATTACTTCACTCTTAAACCACAACCCCAAGTGATAACAATGACACACATTCAGTATTAATCCACACAGTGGCAAAAGTTGAACTATTTTGAAAATTGAACAAGTATGGTGAACAGCTGATGCTTGCCATAGCAAAGACAAATGGCAGAGTATCGCGAGTTGAGAAACGTATTTAAATCGGTAAAGGAAGAAGCACGCATCACGGATTTAACGTGGTTTTGGATGCAGTATGTGAACAGCCCATACAGATTTAACATTTAAGATTCTGACGGTATGATAACCATGGATAAAAATATCATGGTTTCACGGTATTGTGATTACTGCTCCAAAATAAGTTTGTTTTAGGTTGCTTTCACATTATTCTTGCGTGGATCTGAATGCGATTGCTGGATTCACATATGCCAAACAAACCGCCCTAACTGGGGAAACGTGCCAGGTTCTGAAACAAAAGTCTAGGTGTGAAAGCACCCTTAAATGTCTGGGTAAAAAAACTACAACTCCAAGAAACATTTAAAATATTTTGGAGCAGTAGCTTTTGATGTCGAGGTTCCTTTTCTGTTCGATGTACTGTTGCCCTAAACAATATATACTTTAGGAATGGTATTACAGAAAACTTTCGCCGTTTTAAAAACCTTGACTTTTCCAAACCGCAGTATACCTTGAAACCGGTTATCGTCCCATGCCTATTGGCTATACTGTGGTATTGTTGTGAAAATATTTAACCCTTAATTCCCTGCATCCATATCCCCATCTGTCTGTGATCATCATCTTTGTGTTATGATCAGTCCCGTGATCCCCTGCACTCCGCTAGTGTCTGAAGGTAAAGGCGTGTTCATGTTTTACCGGAACCGGTACTTCATATTTGGTGATGTACTGTATTGACGTCGATGCCTTCAGGCAAAAGATTCGAACCCAACAAAATTCATTTATTCAACTCTGAGTCAACTATTTTGGTAAAGAATCAACAGTTTTAGACATGGTGCACTTTCAGATTTAAACCTCAGCTTGTTGTTTTCATTCACACTGCATAGAAGCTCATTTTCAAAAACTCAGAATAGGGGCTCTTTAAAATGAGCTTATTCCTATGTGGTCTTATTGAGTTTTAATTTGCTCAAATATTCCAATAGGAAAGAAAAAAATGTGAATGTTTTCCAAAGATGTTGAATGCTTGATTCTGATTGGTTGATGAATATGCTAAGTTGTGCAGTTATTTTTAGGGTAATGCACAGCTAAAATAGTACCAATCAGGTTTTGACTATTAGTTTCATATGTCATATATCTTGATATTTCAAGAGTCTTTGAAGCCTACAGCAGGAAAAGAACCAAACCCCACAAAAAACAAGCGAATATGACAAACAATAGGACAAACATGAGAAACATTTCCTGTTTTTTTCTACCAAATTATGCTTTTTTTATTCAAAGAAAGAATGTCTTTTCTTTCTCTGGCTGTATCTCCCATACAAATGCACACATTTTGCTCAAAAACAGATCCATTTATATGCACAGGAACATGCACGGCGTCATAAAGCAGATGTCAGTGTTTTATTTTGGTGCCAAATAAATGCCTGAGGTGTCGATTTAAACCGAGGCCATGGAAGCATTCTTTATATGAAGAAATCAATAGGCTACATCATAAATCAGTGAGCCCGTAGGTAACATAACTGTCATTTGTAATTATTGTAAAACCTGCTTACTGTACATGCACAGTCATTTTTTTCTACAGTCCTATTTGAACTCTAATAGATTCTTTTCACATTTCCATGTTTCTCAGAAGCAGAAGTCATCATAGCTGGGTAAACTTAGAGAGCAGTGCATAGGAGAGTATCACAAATACGTTTTTTGCACTCATACATTTATGCGGTCAAATAAGAAAAGAAAAAACCCATCAAAAAAAGTGTTTTCATGACAATGAAAATTTTTTTTTAAACATTCAGCTAGAAGAAAGAACAATGTCTAATGTACTGTCCTGCCCATAGACACTGCATTAGAAACACCTCACATAAGCAATACCCAGATTTTTTGTAATTTGATGCAAATATCAAATATAATACAAAGTATAGGTTTAAAAATGTACAAATATTTTAATTAAAATCTAAACATGTCAAAATTGTGAGAATTTAAGTCACTAATGACCATTTAAAAACATCACCACTGTCTTCCCTGCTGAAAAAAAACAGCTTAAACCAGCCTAGGTTGGTTGGCTGGATTTAGCTGGTCGACTAGCCTGGTTTTAGAGGGGCTTTGGCTATTTCCAATCCGGTTTCCAGCCATTTCCAGCCTGGTCTTAGCTGGTCAGGCTGGAAAGTGACCAGCTAAAACCAGCTTGACCAGCCTAGTTTAAATAGCTGGTTTTGGCTGGGCTCCCAGCCTGGCTAGGTTGGTCAAGATGGTTTTAGCTGGTCATCTCCTAGCCTGACCAGCTAAGACCAGGCTGGAAGTGGCTGGAAACCAGCCTGGAAATGGCCCAAACCCCTCTAAAACCAGGCTGGTCAACCAGCTAAAACCAGCCAACCAGCCTAGGCTGGTTTAAGCTGTTTTTTTCTGTAGGGTTTTGAAAAGTCTGTTGCTTCTCAGAGGAACGAAAAAGGATTTTCACTACTTACAGGGGAAGTCTGTGATTTTACAGAAATCTGAATCCAGAATGTCTGTGTTTTTCTCTCACAAGCTGTGTGAAAATCCCTGGCCAAATTACCTTCTGTTTTTTGGCAAACACTGTGGTCATGTGGTGATTTAATTGCTGTCCAAATCCACTTCTGCATTTCGAATGTGGATCAATTCAAAAACTCGTTTTGTAAAGCCTTTTGGCCTCTGAAATGCACCATATGGTTACACTTTGCTGCATCTTGTGCATTAAAAAAGGACACTTTGCTGGGCAGTTTGTGTCTGTATACTTTGTTTATCAGTAGCCCTTTTCACACAGTGATACCAGTAAATATCTGAAAAAATCTCCGGACTTTACCAGTAAATTTAAAAAAGCGCTGTTCACACAGGCTCGTTGCAGAAAAATAAAACAATTCCATAAAAGACAGTTCACACATCTATTGCAGAACACAGGTAAATTCTGACATCAATAACCAGAAATGGCCTCTAAATAGCTGCGCATGTACTTGTAAACATAATAGGAGTCTTTAATGGATGGTTTCACTTTTATTTAAAGCTTTAGCATTCATGCAGCTGCTTTTGTCCCAGAGACATCCAAAGGCCGAAGCGCCAACCGCAGCTAAATGTTTACTACATTACAAATTCTGTGGATGGATAAGCATTGGGAACAACTTCGATGTAAATATATGGAGGAACACTTTCGCATGTCGAGATGTTCATATGTTTGTGTGCTAGCACCCTCGGAGCACTCCTTCACGTCTACGAGCGCACAGCGGTTTATCATAAGCATTTTATCGATAATATTTTCCACAGTTGAAACATTATCTGACTAACATCTGGCAGCTAAATGTGTCTGGAAAAATATTCAAAGGTTTTTATTTTCATAAACAGCGCGGATGTGAATGCGTCTGAATGTTCCGATTGCCTGTAGTAGACGTCTCACGTCAGTGCGTTCTAAACATGAACGTGCTTTTTCCAGCAGTTTTCCTTCTGTGTTCACACAGCGCAGCATTCCGGCAAATTACTGGTAGTGTTACAACTTCTCTTTCCGGTATTTTTAAAAAGAGCCTGTTCACACAAGATTCCTTTCTGGAAAATTTCCGGCAATTTTCTGGAAAAAATCTGTATGTGCGAAAGGGGCTTTTTGTGTTCAAAATTCAAATATTTGTTTTTATTTTGTCATGACAATTGCCCCAGCTAAGATGCTTTGCCCCATTGTCTTCTATTCAAGTTTTTCTTTTACAGACATCCCCAAAGAACCGCCAATCAAACAGTGTGTTTGTGTGCAAACAATGTACATGCAGCTCACACATGTGCTTTGAATCGTTTTTGCACTACTTGGTTTTTCCCCAAGATGTTAGCATTGAATTGGGCCGTTGTTTATTTCACAGTCAAAAAAGAAGCACAAGTTACAACAGCACTACTCAAGATGCCAATAATCATATAGGCGCAAAGAACTAACAAGTGCATATAGTACATATCAGCTACTGTATTGTTATTGGTTCTCTAAATATTATTTAGTGTTCAATTATTATAGTTGTGTCAGGTGTTCTTCAATACTCCACCTCGTGTTTTTTCCCGACCTGTAAGACCTTTGTTCATTTTCAGAACACAAATTAAGATATTTTCGATAAAATCCGAGAGCTCTCTCATCCTCCATAGACAGCAAGGGTCATGAAACATTCAACGCCCAGAAGGTTACCCAAAACACAATCAAAACAGTCATCGGTGGTTCAATCATAATTTTCTGAAGCTACGAGAATACTTTTGAATGCACATAAAAAATTTTTACATGTGCCTTTTTTTGCATCATTCGCAGGAGCACTGTGCTCTGTATGCACAATGTATGGTAACTTCATTAATATTGATTACAATATAATATTTGGAAGTCATAAAAGTTAAAAGGTCTTGTAATTATCAGTGCCAATAGCTTGGTGGTCAGTGCATTGACATGTAGTGTAAGTTATATATACCAAGTTTGACAATGACCTTGTTCACTGTTTACAATCCCATCCCCACTCTCTCTCTCTTCAACTTCACTTCACCTATCCATTTCTACTAACCCAATAAAAAGACAAACTGATGAAAATAAGTAAAGTTTATTTAACTTTATTTAAACTGATTTTCAGAGGATCACGTGCTTTTGACTGACGACAGCTGGTCCTGCATTAGCTATCACATGATTTACCAATCAGATGAATCCAAACTCACTATAAATAACCACATTTTCTTACCTTAGCTGACTTCGTCTTGAAGAATCCCCCATCCACCCCTACTCCTCCCCTCATTCCTATATTAATCCAGGACAAGGTGGCAGGTTCCGGCTGGGCCAGCTGGCGTTTTCCCTGTGAAAGATTTCCCTGTCCGAGTTTACATATTCTCCCTGTGCTTGTGTGGGTTTCCACCGGGTGCTTCAGTTTTCTACAATTCAAAGACATGCACTATAGGTGAATTGAATAAACCAAATTGGCACCATTTATGAACATTTAGAACTAAGCTTCAATGAACAAACTCTAATAATCAAAGAACAGGCCAAAAGAATGAATTCAGGGCAGTTCTGGAGACCTGCTTAAGCTCAGACTCCTCTCTCGCTCTACGAAACAGGAGGGAGAGAGCCCTGAGCTCACAAGATCCTCGAGCCCAGGGCTCTCTCCCGGGACAACATACAAGTGTGAACTCTTGAAATATTTTTTTAAAAAGTCTTGTAATAACCTACAGCAATACTCTAGGTTTTTCTAATGAGTGTTTCAGTGAGATAGAGATAGGGTTAAATAGTAATATTTATACAAAAAGCATTCAGTTGGTGTACTGTACATCTACAGTTGTCTCATTTTTGCCTTTTACAATAAATTGTGATTAAACATCTGAGATAAAGAGCAACAAAATGCTGATTTCCTCTGTATTTTTGCTGTAGGAGATTTGTAGTCTCAAAGTATGTGTTTTTTCTTTCACTCTCCTGTCTGTGTACAACTGTGTTTTTTATCTTTGTCGAACTTGTCCTTGAGCTTGAAATACTGCATTACTTGTGTGTTTGTGTGTGTGTGCTGGAGAAAAGCTCTCCTTTTCTTCACTGTAGTTGATGTGTTTTCTTTATTGCAGGGCTTGCGCGCACTGAGAAGGACAAGGGCTCGCTCTATGAGTTGACCTTTCGTGGTGAACACAAACATGAGCTCCGCAGGCTGGTTCTGTTCAGACCCTTCGGCCCCCTCATGAAGGTGAAGAGCGAGCTGGTGGAGACGAGCCACATGCCCATTAACATTGTTCTGCCGCTGTCCCAGAGAGCTGACAAATTCAGACAGTTCATGCACAACTTCAGGTGACCGTTCTGCTTCTCACTGTTATCTCATTTATTTTCTGCTTCTCATTCAATCATTTTCCTTGGGCTTAGTAGTTATTTATCAGGGGTCGTCATGGCGAATAGAACCACCAACAACTCTAACATATGTTTTACGCAGCGGATGCCCTTCCAACCGCTACTAAGTACTGAGAAAGTTAGCATTCTCTATCTTCTTAGAAATGATGTGGTTTGAGGTTGCAGTATTTTTTTAAGAATTAAAGGCACAGATGTTGTATTGTGAATTTGTGGCAAGAGGCGTTAAATGTTTAAAACAAAAATATGAAATTCAGCTAAATGTTAAGTATTAAATTAAATTAAGTGACTTTTTTTTCATCAAAATGAAATAAAAAATATTAATAATAAAGAGACATTTTAACTGTTTCAAGTCATATTATTTTTCTCATTAACTCAGGTTAAAATTTATTTGAACTCAATATAGATTAAATTGTCCTAGCATAATAAAAAATCCACCAAAGAATTTAATAGATTTTTTATTTTTATTATTTATTTATTTTGTTTATTTATTCATTCATTTTTATTAATCACAGCGTAAAAGAATCCATAATAATTCAAAAAATTGTTACTAATTTATTCATTAGTTTTTTAGTTGAATGTTTATTGCTAGAAATTTTATTTAATTTAATATTTAATTTAACTTAATTTAACATTTAATTCAATCTTTAATTTAATTTAACTTTATTCAGTAATTCATTCATTTTCTTTTCTGCTTAGTCCCTTTATTAATCAGGGGTCGCCATAGTGGAATGAACCGCCAACTTATCCAGCATATGTTTTACACAACGGATACCCTTTCAGCTGCAACACAACACTGGGAAACACCCACAAACTCTTGCACACACTCATTCACACAATATGGCCAATTTAGTTTACTCAATTACTTATACCGCATGTCTTTTGACCCAGCTGGAGCTCGCACCAGCGACCTTCTTGCTGTAAAGTTGTGCTACCCACTGCGCCACCGTGCTTCCCTAATTTAACTTTAATTTAATTTCAAACACACACAAAACATTTAAACCACTGTCCAAAGCTAAATAATTTATTGCATTTTACAACTGTACTCTACTGTACATTATGTTTTCTATATTTTGATGCATACATTTCCCACTAACATCTACTGTTTGGCTTTAATGTAATGTTTACTTATTGTTTATAGCTTAATGTTTACAGCTGCACATATAATGTTGCATATAGTAATATACCTGTACATACACTTGTCAATCTGTATATTTGCATTCACTATTTACTTCTGTTTTTAAAATATATTCATTATCTGTTTTTTGCCCTGTCTCTGTCATTGTGTTGCACTGTAGAAGCTCTGTCAGGAAAACAAATTCCTCGTATGTATGAACATACCTGGCAATAAAGCTCTTTCTGATTCTAGATAATAATAAAATCCCCAAAAGCAAGGTTTTGAACTAAAACCAAAACATCCCAAAACCCAAAATATTACATCAATACTACAGAAAACTAGTCCCTTATAGTTTTGAATTCTATTTTGTACCCTCTTTGTGAAAAGGACAAAATCAGTTTGTCTCAGTCACCCTCCACCTCCTATTTTACATCTGATTTCTGTTTTTTAATTAGTGCCTGCGAGCAGTGCTTAAAGAGTCTTATAATAGGCATTGAGCAAACACTTTGACCTCATTCTGGTTTGCGAGGCTGGAGAGGACAAACAAGGGGATTGTGGGTTACATTCACGTACAGAATGAGCTCAATCCCAGCAGCCCCATCAAACTAATGGGCTGTGGCATCAACATGATGGAGAAGCATATAGAAGATAATGTTTGTAGCACACACAACACAAACACAGCACTTACTGTAGTTTTGTGCTGCGTGTGCATTTTTGCCACTCAGTCATGATAGAAATGAATCCAGTAGATATTATATTCATGTTTAGATGCCAAGTTATGAAGTGTGTAATGAAAATATGTGCAACTCAATCTTATGGCAATTCATAGCATTTAGTAGCATTATAGCATTTGTAGCAAATATAGCATTTAGTTTTGTTCTGCGTGTGCATCCTCTCAGTCAGGATATAAATGAATCCTGTAGATGTTATATTCATGTTTAGATGCCAAGTTATGACGTATCTTATGAAAATATGTTCAAAATGATCTTATGGCAATTACTAGCATTGGTAGCAAACATAGCATTTAGCTTAGTGCTGTGTGTGGAGTTTTGCTACTCAGTTATGATAGAAATGAATCCAGTAGATAATATGTTCATGTTTAGGTGCCAAGCTATGAAGTGTGTTATTCCATGCAATCTTACAGCAATTCGTAGTATTTAGTTGTATTTGTAGCAAACATAGCAGTTTTGTGCTGTGCGTGGAGTTTTGCTACTCAGTCCTGATAGAAATGAAGTCAGTAGATATAATATTCATGTTTAGATGACAAGTTATGAAGTGTGTTATGAAAATATGTTCAATGCAATCTTACAGCAATTCGTAGCATTTAGTAGCATTCATAGCATTCGTAGCAAACATAGCAGTTTTGTGCTGTGTGTGCACTTTTGCCAGTCAGTCATGATAGAAATGAATTCACTTAATAATATATTTATGTTTAGATTCCATGCTATGAAGTGTGTTATTGCACGCAATCTTACAGCAATTCCTAGTATTTAGTTGTGTTTTTAGCAAACATAGCAGTTTTGTGCTGTGTGTGGAGTTTTGATACTCAGTCATGATAGAAATGAATCCAGTAGATATTATATTCATGTTTAGATGACAAGTTATAAAGTGTGTTATGAAAATGTTCAATACAATCTTACAGCAATTCGTTGCATTTAGTACCATTCATAGCATTCGTAGCAAACATAGCAGTTTTGTGCTGTGTGTGCACTTTTGCCACTCAGTCATGATAGAAATGAATCCAGTAGATATTATATTCATGTTTAGATGACAAGTTATGAAGTGTGTTATAAAAATATAGTCAATGCAATCTTACAGCAATTCATAGCATTTAGTAGCATTCGTAGCCAACATAGCATTTAGTTTTGTGCTGTGTGTGCACTTTTGCCACTCAGTCATGATAGACATGAATCCAGTAGATATAATATTCATGTTTAGATGCAAAGTATGTTATGAAAATATGCCCAATGCAATCTTACAGAAATTCATAGCATTTAGTTGCATTTATAGCAAACATAGCATTCAGTTTTGTGCTGTGTGTGCACTTTTGCCACTCAGGATAGAAATGAATCCAGTAGATATAATATTTATGTTTAGATGCCAAGTTATGAAGTGTGTTATAAAAATATGTTTAATTCGATCTCAGCCTCTCGCAACTTTTTACTTTAGTGGCAAATTCGTATTAATTTGTATGATGTCATTCGTAGATTTTAGTATGATTTGGGTTAGGGGTGGGGTTTTGGGGACACACCTCCTTTTAAAATTTGTATGTTTTCATGTAAATGAAAGGGTATGAGTTTGTACGAATTAGCCACTTTTTGATTGTATCAAGTCCAATGGTTCTTGAGATCAAAAAAAGAAAGATTTACAGAAACACAAAAATTGAAGCAAATAATGGCGTGCGTTTTGAGAAATGTCCTTGCAAATTCCAGGAGGGATTGGTTTTATGAATCCCCTTTTATGTTACTTTCTTCTGTTGAACACCAAAAATATTTAGAAAGAATATGAAAAACTGTAACTTTTGACTTCCATAGTAGGAAAAACAAATGCAGTACTATGGTTACAGGTCAATGGTTAAAGGTTTTCAACATTTATCATCTTCATTCATCAACATCTTCTTTTGTGTTTAACAGAAGAAAGAAGGTCATAAATATATGAAACAAATAAAGGAAAAATGACAGAATTTAAATTTTTGGACAAACTATTCCTTTAACAGCATTCTTTTTATTTTAGGTGAACTGTCCCTTTAAGAAATCCCATTAACTGCCATTCAGACATTTTATGCTCACCAAGACTGCATTTATTTGATTTAAATATACAATAAAACTGTACATTTTTAAATATTATTATAATTCAAACTAACTATTTTTTTTTTTATCTTAATACATTTAAAATTGTTATTTATTCTTAGAAATTTCAGTATTATTACTCCAGGCTTCATTGTCACACAATCCTTCAGAAATTATTAGAATTTGACAATAATTATCAATGCAGAACACCATTAATTGTTTTCCATTATTATGTAAAAATAAAATGAATAGAAAACGTTTGCACCGTCACTTTTAAGTAAATTATCATTTGCTAATTTCTTTCTTAAAAGTATGCAAAAAAGTAAAACTGTAAGCTTTAGAAACCCTGATGTTGGAAATCTAAGTTTGAACCTTGCATTTATTGTGTTTTCAATAAATGCACAAGAAATATCATGTTTTTTGTTCTGAAATGAAATAAAATCTAAACCAGTAGGCTGCAACTAACCCACACAATTCACTTAAGCTTTTCAGAACTGAAGTCTAAGCAACCAAATCTCTATTGTCTGTTGAGCATAAAGGACACAGATCTTGTTCAGCAGTGTCTCCAAACATTTGGCACACTTCTGTCAGAATGTGGCTGCTTCAGATCAGGAATTTCACACTAATGCTTCAGTCTTTGTGTGTTACTCTTTGTGTGTTGCCCCACAGGGTCATCTCGTCTTGTCAAAATCTGAAACCGTCTGCATCGGTACATGTGTCTCTCAAGGGCAACACTCAATAGATTTGTTCCATCTTGGAGTATTTTTTTGTAATGCAATGCATTCTTGAATTTATAATATTCATATCTTTTTTTTTACTTTTATTAAGTAATAATTTTAAATATATATATATTTTTGCTCACTTTACTTAAGCTTAGGCAGTTATTTTTGGATGGTATGTATGTTATTTACTCTTCTAAGGTATACAAATGCCATAATATGTTTGCAGATATTTAAGAAACATGCTATGTGAACATACTTGGTTATCTGAAAAACAATGCTAAAGAATTGCTGAAAATGGGGTTCTGTGTAGCTTTCAGTGTAAGGCTCAATCGTCAGGAATACCCACTCCTGTTTGCCATCAATCTGGCAACCTGTAAAGTCATGGGACTACATCGTCTACACCTTCTCCACACCTAAACCCAACCATCACAGTTATTAACATTTATACCTTCCACAACCCTAAACCCAACCATTACAGTTATTAACGTATAAACCTACCACAACCCTAAACCCAACTATCACAATTATTAACATATAAACGTACCACAACCCTAAACCCAACCATCACAGTTATTAACGTCTATACCAGGGGTGTCAAACGTACGGCCTGCTGGCTGGTTCAGGCCTGTAAATGGGTTTAATCCGGCTTGCGAGATGATTCTGTAAAGTATAAAAATGAGATGCAATTTTTCACTAAAAGAAACTCCTGTTCCAATTGTTTCCACTGAATAGCGCAATTGCAAACTGTTAATTTCATCCGATCCAGAAGCCTGAATCAGCGTCAGTGTTACAGCCTTCTCAGAGAGAAAGACCACATGTATGCCCTGCCATACCACCCTGAGGTATTCTCACAAGGAAACAACTATTTCACGTTTGGTCAGTTTAGGGGCTAATTCATACAAGTTCAGTCATATGAAAATGTACGATATAAAAAATAGGAGGCGTGGCACCCAACCACACAACCAGCATTGGTGGAGAAGCAAATCGAACTAAACTGTATGAATGAGATCAAAAAGTTACTAAATCAAAAAGTTATAAATTGCCGTGAGATCGTATTGTCCTCAGGCTCCAGCTTTATGTTTATGTTGATCGTATTAAAACAAAGAAAACAATCTGAAGTTGTTGTTTTTAAGTTATGTATACCATGATTTTACCAGTCTGGCTCTCTTGGAAATAGATTTTCCTCCATGTGACACCCCTGGGCTATACCTATTACAACCCTAAACCCTACCATCACGAGCCGCGAGTTGCGGAGGTTTTCATACTTGACCTGCTCGCCATTGTGCTGCTAATTGTGACCACAGGGGGCGAGCCAGAGTCGTGACAAAATGGACGAAGAAGTCAGTGAGTGGAAGTGCTAAATGAATGAATATAATTTTATATCTTATTATTAGGTTGTGGATAAATTTGGAAAAAACTCATGAAAACATTTGGTGAAAATGTTCTCTGGTAAGTATTTCCACCATCTTGCCAACATCATGTTGTTGTGATATCTCGCACGGTTCAATAGGATCTTGATAACTGCAAGATACGCCTCTAACTTACTACACGTTACGCCCCTTCATGTAACGCTTCTCTCTTTTGCAAATCACAAACAGATACACTTGCCTTCTAAAGCCTTTAAAATATGTATATATAAAAAAATTTTATTGAGCCTCGCAGTTACAAAACTTATTGAGCACATTTAGCCTGAAAAAAATAGCTGTATTAGAAATAAGATCCCAGCAGTTGATTTAGTTTGAAGCATAGCGGGGCATTAATATCTCAGCTATGAATAATGAAGTGGTTTTATTAAGAGCATGCCTTGGAACTATATATTTTGCACTCATTTCTCTTTTCTTAGTTTTCAGTCAATATAAATGGTTCACAAATGTTCATTTTGAGCAGGCGCAGCAGGAGATTGTCCAGATAAGCTCTGACCTCAGTGTGTGTGTTTGTTTTTCCTGCTGTTTATTTCTACAGAGAGGTGTGTGTGAAGCAGGATGGACGAGTGCACCTTACCGTGGTTTACTTCGGAAAGGACCAGATGAATGAGGTCAAAGGAACCTTAGAAAACACATCGAGGTATGGCACATTAATGTTTGTGTGTGTGTGCGTGTGTGTGTGTGTGTGTGTGTGTGCGTGCGTGCGTGCGTGTGCGTGTGCGTGTGTGTGTGCCTGGGAAGTGTCTGTACCCACACAAATTAACAGATAAGGCTGAGGTTAAGGCTGAGAAATTTTACAGTTAAAGAAGAAGGAACCAGTGGGGTGTCATAAGTTCCTTTCAGTAAGCTCTTTCCCAATTCGTTATGGGTATTGTCCAAACTGTGGCTCTTTAAAGTGATC
>NC_079444.1:9561895-9564395 GCF_903798145.1 Danio aesculapii | reverse complement strand
ATATTAGAAGGCTAAGAGATGGAGCCAGAGGACCAGGGCGATATCACTGGCTCACAGGACCAAGGTGGAGCTAGAAGAGGGAAGCACCAGGGTGACTTCACTGGCGCAATGAATAACAAACATTGATGAAGCTGAGGGACTAAGGAACTGAAGTCTAAAACATTCCAACGTCAAGCAATCTGAAGATTTTAAATACCAGAATGCACTCACAACCAAATTGTTTCGAATTTAATTAATATGTATTAAACCTTATTAACATTATTAAGCACATGCTGAGTGACTGATATTGGTTGCAACATAGGCTCATTCTGAAAATGTAGTCCTATATACATTTCTGGAGAACGCGAATTATGTAGGCAGAAGTATGTAATGCTGCATTTCGTCTTTACAATGATGCTACGGGGCGGTAAGATGGCGTTCCTTTTCACACTACCAACTGACTGCTTACCTCCGTATGGGCGGCTTTCCCGCTGTTACCAGTTTGTCCTTGAGACGCAGAGAAGAGTTGACCATGACGACTAAGTTCGAGTCTGGCGAAGAACGGTTCTACCAGAAAGACCAGTGAGATAATTATGATATTGAATTAGATTTATTGATGAGTATTATTTGACAAAAGTATCATTTAACAAAACATAGGTTTTCTTTGGCAGAGGCCCCGTCCGTAGCTTGATTTAGAAGCCTAGAACGAAGGAAGGGGCGAAGTCTACATTCCTAGACAGGGCCAACTTGAGGGTGGGCAGGATAGTGGGTGAACGTCTGCATTGGTACCTGCAACCAAATGAATGAAATGAATGGACAGCTTATATATTCCTTGTGTCTCTTGGCTGTTGGATGGAACCAATTGTGATGAGTGACATGGCATCAGGTATTCCTTGTGTCCCGTGGCTATTAGTTGGAACTGATTGTGATGAGTGATCACAACTAGCGCTAAAAGCTACATTTCCAGAAAGCAGGTAAGACAAAAACAGAAGCCAAAAAGCAAACAAGTAAATAACAGGGTGAGAATGTGGTAAAATCTGAAAACGTGGCAAAAATTAGGTGAGGGCGTTTTTTTTCCTGGACTGGTTTGTAAAACTGCCGGTTGGGTTTAGGGAAGTGGATAGGCGCTGGTCAATCAGTGCTTTAGAAAACACTATTGGTTGGGTTTAGGGAAGGAGAAAGGTGGGTCGTCGATCAGTCAGTCAGTCGGCAGCAGCCTCTTTTGGATTTAAGTGATAACAGCAGGTGCAAATGGTACTCACGAGAGAAATTTGAGATCTGAAAAAACGTACACAGCAGAAACTGAAACACAAAAACGGCAAAAAAACGTAGCTCCTGGGACGTATTTGGCACTCTTGAGAAATGTATATAGAGGTACGTTTTCAGAATGAGCCTGGCTTGTATTTGTTGGAGTCACAGCTCTAACATTCATTGTCAAACTATATATTTGGTAGGTAAACTATCTGGTTCTGTTTTCTGCATGGCAATACATATCTGGTAAAATGGTATTCAAACTCACATTAGTAGGATTTAATAATAATAAAGCTTGTAATAAAGCATGTAATTAGCACCTGAGGTGATCATTTTCATTTTAGTTTATGCTGTTCAGCCATGACATTGCAATAATAGAAACTTTCTAAAATAGAAGTTTAACGCGGCACTTTCACAGATGGTTAGGACAAAAACAAATTTTAACATGTAAAAAAGTACTTTTATTGCTTGTTGCAGCGTTGATTGTAATTTGGACATGGTGTAAACTTTTAGGCTCAGCCTCTGAAGACCACAGTAGAAGTCAGAACATAAGAAGAACATAGTGGATCAGGAGGCTGAAAAGGAGTTAAATATATTATAAATAGCTTTAAAATACAATTTATATCTAGATATAATTTAACATTTACATCTAAATCTTAAGTTACTTATATTTGAATGAACACAGACAAATATTTCTTGACACATTGTCATAATAAACCCGCTGGCACATAATGACCTCAGCTGCGCTCTCGTGATTACAGAATGGAGGTCAGTGAATCTGCACAGTTAGACTGCAGTTGGATTTGACCTCCAGCCAGCGTGAAAATAACAGGTCACTTCAGATGCTGCTCAGAGGCAGATGAAATCAACAGAGCAGTAGATTGCCTGGAATTCAGCCAGGGTCATGCTGGAAATCTCCCTGCATTGCAGCGGATAAGATATCTCTCAATCCACAGGCAGAAAATGGCTTTTCTCTTTATGCAGAGACATTAAAATATGAGTGGACAAAGTGGGTTTTCAGATCTGTCTTGCATGACCAGGTTGTTCCCACACACTGGGGTGCTTTTGAAGAGGATTTGTTAGAGAAATGGCCTTGTACATTTCAGGATAGGGGAGGGCCAATAATCAGCTCAACTCGTATTCATTCTGTGGGAATTCGCTGGCTTCTCTGTGCTCCAAAAATCAAGGTTAATACTATCTCTACTTTTGACAAAGTGGATTCTCCACAATTTTCTGAATATTAATTCTATCTTATTCTGGGTGTTAACAG
>NC_079444.1:9201895-9221895 GCF_903798145.1 Danio aesculapii | reverse complement strand
TTCAGATTGGATCATGTAGGTATAGATGGGATGTTTAATTTGTGCGTGTTTTTTTTCTTCTTACTTTTAACAGAGACGGAACCAAAAGACGCTGGCTCAGAAAAGTCATCTGGCGTTGTGAGACTAAACACCATTCGTCAGATCATCGAACAGGTAAAAAAAAAAACACAATTACTTATCTGAACCTGTTCATTGAACAAAGATTAATCCATATATCTTTATTGTTCCTAGGATCTCCATGCTCTGCTGGATGTCACTCCAAAGGCTGTAGACACCCTCAATTACACTCAGTGGTATCCCATCGTCATTTTCCTCAACCCAGACAGCAAGCAGGGGGTAAAGACCATGAGAAACCGCCTGCTGCCAGGATCCAACCGCAGCTCACGCAAACTTTACGAACAAGCAGTCAAACTGCGGAAGACATACGCGCATCTGTTCACCGGTTAGTCTGATGACCTTTTTTTTTTTATTTAACAAGATTTTATTTAACACCTTCAAGATTAAATGTGAAAATTGTGTCTCCTTATTAAGCTACTGTTGATCTGAACTCTTCTCATGATGCCTGGTTTGGAAGCCTCAAAGACGCCGTACGAGAACAGCAAGATAAAGCTGTCTGGGTCTGTGAAAGCAAGGTAAGCATTCATCTGTTATACATAATACAATATAGGGCTGCACGATATTGGAAAAATTTGACATATAATATAATATAATATAATATAATATAATATAATATAATATAATATAATATAATATACCAGTAAAAGTTTGGGATTTTTTAATGTTTTAAAATAAGCTTCTTCTGCTCACCAAGGCTGCATTTATTTAATTAAAAATACAGTACAAATTGTAAAAAAAAATTAAAATTGTGGAATATTATTGCACTATAAAGTAGCAAAAGTAGTTTATAATTTGATCTAATATTTTACTCCAGTGATTTTAACGGTGAATTTTCAGCCTCATTACTCCAGTCGTCATAGTCACACGATCCTTCAGAAATCACTCTAATATTAATTATTATTATTATTATTATTATTATTATTATTATTATTTCTAATATTATTATTATTATTAATGGTACTAGTATTAAAAGCAATAATGCCTGGAGTAATAACTTCATTTGAAACTACATACAATAAATAGCAGTTATTTAAAATTGTAATAAATATTTAATAATTTTACCTTTTTAACATTTAATAAATGTTACCTTGATGAACAGAATAATTATATTTAAAAAAAAAAACATGAAAAAACTAAAAAACTGACCCCACACTTTTGATCAGTAGTGTACTGTATGTTGAGATATAATTTCACCAGATGACTTAAATAACTTTTTTTTGCAAAGACTTTAGATTGATTGTTAAAAATCAGGCTACATTGTGTCAAAAATTATACTTATAAATTTTACAAAAAAAATCACTATATACTATTAATATTTATTAAATATCACTAAATATACTATTATATATATCACATCTTATAATAAATCAACAACCCATGCAGGTATACATTTTTCTTTCTTAATGCTAGGATCATTTGAAGTTGTTATAAAACGACTATTACCATATACAGGCCCGTAGCCAGCCTATTAAAAGGGCTGGTTCTTTTTTCTAAGAAGGGGACCTATTTACAGTTATTCGAGTTTCAAATACTACATTTTAGTGACATTTTAAGCACTACTTTGTGCTGAATTAGCTTGTCGGATGGTTATCATTACCACACTTTTTGATGCAACAAAAATACTTCCTACATTTTTATCAAAGTGCTTATCATGTTATTTTTTTGTTTACAAAATGTATGTTTATTTACAAATGTGCATTCAAATGGTAAGTTATTACAGTTTTATATATAATGTAATAATGAAATATGAAAAATACTTATTTTCAAATGCAAATTTATTATGATCCATTATAATAACTGTAGCCTATAGGCAAATGACAAACTGGCTTGTATATTTCCTCAGTAAGAATCTGTCCATTTAAATAATTAAAGCCTTCTTTTATTGGTTATTTTATTGGTTATTCTTTTTAAAACCTTCTTCTATTGGTTATTTTCACAATTTATGATGGCACACTGTCAAAAATGGGACAAATGAGCTTATATAGATGCCAAATTCTGGACTTTGTCAGAAAGGGGGTGGGTCTTTCGAACCACTCAAACCCCCTGGCTACGGGTCTGATATATACTCATCTGTCTATCACATGACCATAAAATCTGCAGCTTGCACAACTACTTGCATATTTGTGTAAACTAAACACCATACTTTAAGCTTTGAAACCTTTACTACTAACTTTCTGACCAGCTCAAGATAACAGAAATGTTTATGTCGTGTAATATTTAAAGTGACACATTATCAGACCTCTTATTATTGTTGTGTTTGTTTCAGCTGGATGGCTCAGAGGAGGATCTGGACCTCCATGATGACCGTATGTCCTACCTGTCGGCCATGAGTGCAGATTACCTGAGCATGGACAGCCGTCTGACCAGCGACTATGAGGACACTGCTGACGAGGGCGGCGCATACACTGATAATGAGCTGGACGAGTCCACTGACGAGCCTCAGCCAATGTCAGCCATCAGCCGCTCATCTGAGCCTGTCAGTGAGGAGGTCAGTGTGTAAACTACTTATCACTTACTATACTCTCCTGTTTTATCACTGGCCGGAATTTGACTGACGCTAAATGTCCTACCAGGAAAAACTTGAGTCATTTGATTATGGAAATCTGAGATGAGTAAAGTCATTCATCCTGTTTTCCGTATCGGTATCAATAAAGTCTCAGTGATAAGAAAAGTGTGTTCGTGGATGCAGCTCTTTTTTTTTTTTTTTACAGTCTTTGATGCAGCTTTGTGGACACTGCTCCCTGCAGGTCACTTGGTGAACTGCACAATCCTGTTGAACAGCTGTCCGGCACATAATATTTAAAACATGAAATGAAATCATGAAACATTCAGAAGCTCTTTGTGGTTTTCATATTGCAGATCTTTTTTAACTTGAAGATTTGTTTGTGTAGAGTCATACTAATTTTTTACCACATAACGCTCTTTTATGTGATCAGCAGCTGCTCATTAGCGAGTGAAGGAAAAAACATGGTCCCACTTGATATTAAGTGGCTTTAACTCATATGTACTTACACTGAAATTTATGATTTGTTACAACGTACTTATTGTGTAAATACATGTTTTTACATTGTACTTATGGTTAATTAAATACATGGATGTAATTACACCTGTGATAAATGTCTTGTAATTACACTGTTGAGCATCCCTTACACCTTAACTTACCTATAAATCTACCCATACCAGCAAACCTGTAACTAACCCGACCTGTATCTCATCTCAAGGGCACCAGAAGTGTCCTGTAATGCATTATGAACACATTAAGTGCATTGTTTATTTTTGATGCAAGTGCATAGTAGGTAAGGCCACTTAATATAAAGTGCGACCAAAAAAATTAAATATTTTGAATGATTTTACCATTGATTTACTATGCTATGTTAAATTGAAAAAATTTTAGAAAATATTTGAAATGTATAATTTAAGATAAAACACACTGAGAAGAGAGAAAAACTACTTTTTTTTCAATATCGACGAAGCATTTAAAAAAAAAAAATTCTGAAAATTTTCTGAATATGTCACTAATTATTAAAATAATAATTATAAATTGATTTATATTTATTATTCCATTTTTTTTATACAAATTAAACATCTGAGAATTGCCAGTATTATTCCAACTCAAATAAATTAAATTCATGCTCAAAACAGCATCAACAAAATTCAGTCCCAAAGATTTGCGAAAAGATGTGGAAAATTGACAGTTTTGTAGTAAAATGCATGCTTTTTAATACACAACTAAAAACAATGCAACATTTCAAATGGTTAACACTCCTTAAACAGTAAATCTAGAAAAAAGAAAAAGATCTAGATTTTTGTAATGTCTCTTTAATGTATTTGTGTTTTTAAATAAAGACATTAAATGGATAGTTCACCCAAAAATGAAAATTACTTATTTTACTTGTTTTCCTTGTTCCAAACCTATTTAAGTTTCTTTCTTTCTTCTATTTCTTAGTCTTACTATTTGTGTTGTATTTTTTTAAAACTAAAGTTGTTGTCTGCTTCTTATATTTTTGAATGAATAAATTGAATAAATGCTTTATTTATGGTTGTTTTCTCCCACCCAGAGGCACATGCCTGTTCCCCACGAGCGCTCAAAGAAACCATCAGGCAGAGACGTGCAGCGTGACCCCAGTCCCCCTCCATCATTTGTCCCAGAACCCCCAAAGGTCAGTTACTAAATGAATCTAAGTATTTCTAAGTTTCAGAAGCAGTGTGTCAATATGACTAACAAAACTTGAGGCCGAATTAGTTTTTTAACGTGAGAATATATGAATGAAAATTTAGATTCAGTGTGCAATAAACTTTAAGCTTAACCCCCAGTGACTGAGAACTGTGGTATTCCTGCAGGTGCGCTCTGCTTCCCGTCCTGCAGACTCCAGGAGTTTTGACTCGCGCTCCAGCAGCACCATCAGCAGTGATGCGCCCATCAGCAATAAACCTCTTCCTCCCCCGGTCGCTCAGAAGCCTAGTTTCAATACGAGAACGGTGGATGACACCCCTTCTAACGACCCAGCAGACGACCCTGCCAACCGCACCTTCAGGGGGAAGGTGAAGGCCTTCGAGCAGATGGACCACCTGGCCAGAGCCAAACGTATGCTGGAGCTGCAGGAGGCCGAACAAGCCCGGGTTTGTGTCTTACACACACTGATGCATGTCTCGTTGAGTAAAACGCACCAATACTGACAAGAAATTTTAAAGTTCGGTCCTAGATCACAAGAAAACATATTTATATATTTTGAATAACATTATGTTTAAGGACATTTTTAAAACACTTTTAAAATAATATATATATATAATTCATATATTATGTACAAATTGTCTTTAAAGGGCCATGAACCACAACACAAACATACTGTTTTATTAACTGTTAACACACCTAATTCTTTAAAAAACTGTGCAAATGTGCTAAATACTTATATATTGGAATTAGAAAAAATACATATTGTATAATTTTTTTACCCACTCACTTGAACACACATACAATTTAAATATATTTACTTTAATGTAAATAAAATTATTTAAATAAATGTTAGTTTTATACAAAATAATACATTTTCTACATGTAAAAAATTTTTTTTTAGTTCTTGTGTGTATTTTCACCTCCAAGGGAATAAAAACATTTTTATAGGCTCTGTATGTGTACGTGTATGTGTGTGTGTGTATATGTATGTAATATGACCTGAAATTCATTTAATTTATATTTTGTTGTTTGTTAACAGCTGGAAATCTCTCAGAAACATCCAGATATTTATGCAGTTCCTAACAAGCCAAAGCCAAACCAGAACAGACCACAACCAATTGGGTAAGTGTGTGTTTTTATTCTATTGGGATTTTGTTAAATTGTGATTATAAAATGGGGATTCTTTTTAAAAGACCAATCAAACAGCGCTCTACTCTTAAAAGAGCAGTCAACGGGATTGTTTTTAACCTTAATCAATGTTATTTCGTCCATGTGCTTTGGATGAGATCAATGGCCATTCCTGGATGATCACTGACAGACATGCACGATGATAGTTCTCGTCTCAGGTTGATGCATACAACTTTTGCACAGCTACTGATGTTGCATTAATGGCCACAGAAGTAGCTGCGAACTCCCCAGGGATGACAATATCATTTCAGGCTGAAACTAGCAGAAGTTTGGGAATTGGCAAGAACAAAATCGTGCTTTCTTGACACCTCCATTCCCCAGGTTAGCTTCTTCAACCACCTGAGTAACTGCAGACAAGCCACTGAAATATTTGTACAGTATGTACAGGAGTGGCCTCATATGCAGATTCCACACACCGATTTTTATTGTGCAATTTTCTTTCAACTCCGAGTGATTGGTCACCTTGGTCGCAGAATCCCCAATTTGTCACTACCACATGTCTCTGTTCCCTTCTTTATGGTTTCAGGGTTACATCTGTAACTGAGGTTAGAATAGGTTTCTGTTTCTGGCTTTTATATGGAGTTCTATGGAGTAAAACAGCCGATTATAGTGTGTGTGCATAAATACACTTACTATGTTTACTATGTTTCTGAGAGCTGAGCTGCTTATTTTAATTTAATTTAAATTCTACATTCTTTGTTCCAGCTTTATTCCAATTAATAAAAAAAAATTTTACAATGTGAAAAAAGACTTTTTGAAATTGTTGCAAATTTCTTAAAAATAAAAAACCGGAAAAATCAAATGTACATCAGTATTCTCAGCCTTTGCCGTGAAGCTCTAAATTGGGCTCAGGTACAATCTGTTTCCACTGATCATTCTTGAGATGTTCCAGCAGCTTAATTGGAGTTCACCTGTGGTCAATTCAGTTGATTGGACATGATTTGAAAAGGCATACACCTGTCTGTGTAAGGTCCCAGGTCCCAGTGCATGTCAAAGCACAAAGGAATTGTTTGTAGACCTCCGAGACAGGATTGTCTCCAGGCACAAGGCTGGGGAATGTAGCAGAAAAATTTCTGCTGCTCTGAAAGTTCCAATGAGCACAGTGGCCTCCATCATCCTTAAGTGGAAGATGTTTGGAACCACCAGGACTCTTCCTAGAGCTCACCGGCCATCTAAGCTGAGTGATCAGGGGAGAAGAGCATTAGTCAGGGAGGTGATCAATAACTCTGGTCAATCTGTCTGAGCTCCGGTGTTCTTCTGTGGAGAGAGGAGAACCTTACAGAAGGACAACCATCTGTGCAGCAATCCACCAATCAGGCCTGTATGGTAGAGTGCCCAGATGGAAGCCACTCCCCACCTGGAATTTGCCAAAAGGCATCTGAAGGATTCTCAGACCATAAGAAACAAAATTCTCTGGTCTGATGAGAATAGAATTGAACTCTTTGGTGTCAATCCCAGGCGTTACGTTTGGAGAAAACCAGGCTAATACCATCCCTACAGTAAAGCATGGCGGTGGCAGCATCATGCTGTGGGGATGTTTTTCAACAGCAGGAACTGGAAGACTAGTCAGGATAGAGGGAAAGATGAATGCAACAACGTACAGAGACATCCTGAATGAAAACCTGCTTTAGAGTGCTCTTGACCTCAGACTGAGGCGACAGTTCATCTTCCAGCAGGACAATGACCCAAACCACACCGTCAAAAAATCAACGGAGTGGCTTCACAACAACTCGGTGAATGTCCTTGAGTGGCCCAGCCAGAGCCCAGAACCAAATCCTATTGAACATCTCTGGAGAGATCTGAAAATGGCTATACACAGTCACTTCCCACCCAACCTGATAGAGCTTGAGGTACTTGCAGCAGAGGAATGGGCAAAAACTCCCAAAGACAGGTGTGCCAAGCTTGTGACATCATATTCAAAAAGACTTGAGGCTGTAATTGCTGCCAAAGGTGCATCAACAAAGTATTGAGCAAAGGCTGTGAATACTTCTGTACATGTGATTTTTTTATTTTATTTTATTAATTTATTTTTTTTTATATAAATTTGCAACATTTTCAAAAAATCTTGGTAACACTTTATAATAACAACACACTATGAATCATTTATTAAGCATTAGCATATAGTGAAATCATTATTTGTTAAGCATTAACTCTACAATAATAGACGTTAGTTAGTGCTCTATTCTTGACTTAAAAGCACATGTATAATGTGCTTAATAATTGTATTTTTATAATTTGTGAGTGATTGATTTTTCATTACTAAATTAAGTATTGCATCATTTCCAAACCATTTATATTTAAGATTAGTCAGTGGTAAATTAATTTAATACATTTTGGAATAAGGCTGTAACATTAAAAAAAGGTGAAAAAGGTGAAGTGCTATGAATACTTTCCGGATGCACTGTAGAAGGCAGAATATAGAAGCTTTTTTTGCACTGCAACCGATGACCAACAGTAAAAATGAAAGATTTTACCTCTTCCCAACAAGGAAAACAAGCAACAATCAAGAATCATGATTATATGGTGTCTTAGCTTTGCAATCAAAAAATGTAATCATAATAAAAGTCAATGGAGCAAAAACAGCCACCAACATATCGAAAGTGTAGTAAATTTGCCTAAAGTGTATTGTTGATTTTATTTATTTATTTTATTTTATTTATTTATTTATTTTATATTATTTTTCTAAAAATGTCAAGATATGATTTGTCACTAAAAATCATTCCATTTGCTGACTCGCAGGGAAAGTTGTGGCCAAATAAATACTCAAAATCACCCCAGAGTGGGTGAAAACATCCCCAACAGCACACAAGGGTTAATTCATTTTATTTTATTGACTAACACTGTTGATGTGTCGTTGTTGTTTTTTCCTTTTTTGTTCAGCTCCAGCTCAAACTCAGAGTCCCAGAGCTCCTCCAAAGCGATGTATTCAGAGAGCCGCTCGCACTACCGCCACGATGATGATGATGAAGAGGAGTATCGCCACCAGCTGGCAGACCAGACCCGCAGAGGATATTACAGCACACAGAAATACAATGACACAGAGCTCTAACATACAAATACATACTAGACCAGCAGAGATACAACACCACACACACACACGCTCACATCTCCCGAGTCTGAGAAATGCTCCATTTGCATGCTTTATAAGACGAGTCAGAGGGACTGGAACCACAGCCGAGGCAGATGGGAAATGCAGTATAAACATGTCATATACAAACACAGCATCTTTTTATACCTACATTGTTTTTCTATGAAATCTCAGTGTTTATTTCATGTCTGCTCATTGTGTTTTTCTTTCAACTATGTATATTTTTTAGTATTTCACCCATAATGCCATCTTTGTGTTTCTGACGGATGATCTACATGGAGTGAACGTTACACTTTCCGGTAACACTTTAGTATAATGGTCCGTTAGTTAATGTATTTACTAACATTAACTAAGTATGAATAATCTTGTAAAGCATTTATTAATCATAGTTCAACATTAACTAATGTATTATTAACATCCAGAGTTGTGCTTTTTAATGTTAGGTAATGCAAAGTGAGTTAATATGAACTAATGAAACTAGTCATTTAACTTTTACATTAACAAAGATGAATAAAAAACAATAAATGTATAACTAATTGTTTATTCATGTTAGTAAATAAATTAAGTAATGGACCATTATTTTAAAGTCTTCCACACTTTCCTCATTCACAACACTCAAATTCACCATGCATAAAACTGAAAGTGGGTTAAATTAGCTGGAGTGCCTTAATGCCATTGATCAAATACTGTCTGTCAGTCTAGCAGATGCTTTCAAGTTTGCTGCTGTATTATGGTGAAAACTGATTTATGATAAATGTTGGATCAGTTTTTCTATTGTTGAGGACTAATGTGTAATGTTCACACTTCAGGATTGTGTCTATGATCAGTGCTTTGGGCTGTAACCACTTATAAAACCGATTTTGGGGATTTTTCAATTTTAAAAGACAATAAATAAACCAGAATTTTAATATTTGTCTGAAGTTGTTATTGCCAGTGTCATTATTGTATGGTAGAACCAAAGTCCCTTTAAGACCAGTCATTTCACTCGACGACCCTCTTTGAAACACCTCTCGGGCAGTATGCTCAGGCATTCTGTCTGAATGAGGAAACATCAAATTCTCCAAAACTGCTTGTCAAGCTTACCACTGAATTTCATATTAGGGATCACCAATCAAATTAAACAACAACTGTCTCTTTAGTTTCATTTCTAAGCATCCAAATCACACAAAATCTGCAGAAACTCCTATCTGGTCCGTGCCCCTCCCCTGGAGTATCGTCAGTCTGTAGCAATCGATGATTGACTCTACTAGAAGGTGGGTTTTATTCGCCACATAGCGATCAATAATTTGCTCCTATACTAGTAGTTGGGGCTTTATTCACCATATTGACTGTTACACTTTTCCCCATTCAAAAAGATATGAGTGACATGTTTTGTGTATTCTATAGTCTTTGGTAGAACCCAGGGGCGTCCATTTTAGAAACAGGTGATTAATAACTATATGAATGCAAAGTTTTGGATCTCATACAGCTGTCCTCCACACTTTTATAATGTCCGCTATGCCCCTGGACCATTCGACAGAAAAAAAAACAACGTAAATATTTCATTCATTGATTCCTTTACTTTGAATTATGACAGCAGATGCACATGTTATCAGTTACACTAATGTCAATGCCGTTGATCTCTGGTAATGTAGGTCTATGTCATCATTCGTGTCTCTTTGGTACGTCTGAATGCGTTGAACTGATGCCGGTGAAATGATGAGATCATCGCAGACCCATAGAGATTAAGGCAGGTCACATGTGGCTGGAATGGATTTGCTTTATGCACTAATAATGGAATAATAAATACGTACATCCAGTTAAATAAATATGTAAACAGTTATATTAATATCTCAATAAATAATAACAACTCTGGATCAGGTAGACGGTTCAGATGTAGACAGGCTGTTCCTGGGCTGTGAGCAGGCGGTACATGGCTGCCGGCATCGTCTTCATATGGATCTAAACACAAAAATGTATTCGCATCATTGATATATTCACATTCTATTGCTGTATATTAGTTTTAAGATGCTATCTTAACATGCTAACATCAAGGTCATACAGTGCAAAAATAAGCTTCTATATTCTGCCTTCTATAGTGCATCCAGAAAGTATTCATAGCGCTTCACCTTTTCCACATTTTTATGTTACAGCCTTATTCCGAAATCCTCACAAATCTACACACAATACCTCATAATGACAATGTAAAAATTATTTTTTTTAAATTGTTCCCAAAAAAACCCCTGAAAAATCAAATGTACATCAGTATTCTCAGCCTTTGCCATGAAGCTCTAAACTGGGCTCAGGTACAATCTGTTTCCACTGATCATTCTTGAGATGTTTCAGCAGCTTAATTGGAGTTCACCTGTGGTCAATTCAGTTGATTGGACATGATTTGAAAAGGCATACACCTGTCTATATAAGGTTCCAGGGTTGACAGTGCATGTCAAAGCACAAACCAAGCATGAAGACAAAGGATTTGTCAGTAGACCTCCGAGACAAGATTGTCTCCAGGAACAAGGCTGGGGAAGGTTACAGAAAAACTTCTGCTGCTCTGAAACTTCCAATGAGCACAGTGGCCTCCATCATCCTTAAGTGGAAGATGTTTGGAGCCACCAGGACTCTTCCTAGAGCTGGCCGGCCATCTAAGCTGAGTGATCGGGGAGAAGGGCCTTAGTCAGGGAGGTGATCAATAACTCAATGGTCACTCTGTTTGAGCTCCAGCATTCTTCTGTGGAGAGAGGAGAACCTTACAGAAGGACAACCATCTGTGCAGCAATCCACCAATCAGGCCTGTATGGTACAGTGTCCAGACGGAAGCCACTCATGTATAATTTTCTTTCTACTTCACAACTATATGCCACTTTGTGTTGGTCTTTCACATAACATTCCAATCAAATATATTTACGTTTGTGGTCATAATGTAAGTATGTAATGTTACTATGTAATTGTGTGATAAATAATGTGAGATAATGTGGAAAAAGTTCACAGGCTATGAATTCATTTGCAAGTCACAGTATTTAAGATGTGTCGAAAACAATTCTTATGTTTTTGGGACAACTTATCCGTTTTATGTTCAATCCACTTAAGTTGGTAAAAAAATAATTAAGTTAACTTAGTCGATTTGTGTTGGGTCAACATGTGGGAATTCTGTGCTGTTCCCAGCCTTTTTTACAGTGTACTTCACTTGTCCACAACATGTCAACAACACTGAACAGGCCAGAAAATAAACATTTGCTTGTGTTTACACTAAAAACTAAAGCGTTAGTTTTTATACATTTTACATTGGTTTTTATTTCGATGCTTTTTTTAAAATCTGCTGTACGTTTTAGTTTGTTTCGCTAATGGTTTAGTTTTATTTAGTTTTATTTTGTGAACACATTTAGTTTTAAAATTTGTACTTTTAGTAGGATAAGTAAAACATGCCTCGTTGACTTTTTTTGGAAATGAAGAAAAGATGCCTGTTCAGTCACGCATTGATTTTAAGACTCTGTTTTTAACCTACAAAACAGTACATGGATTAGCTCCGGATTACATTTGTGATCTGGTGACTTTTTCCACTCCTTCTCACTCTCTTCGCCTCCTCCTCCATCTTGCCCCAGACATGCTCAATAATGTTCATTTCTGGTGACTGGGCTGGCCAATCCCGGAACACCTTGACCTTCATTCCTTTCAGGAACTTTGATGTGGAGGCTGAAGTATGAGAAGGAGCGCTATACTGATGAAGAATTTGCCCTCTCCTGTGGTTTGTAATGTAATGTGCAGCACAAATGTCTTGATACTTCAGGCTGTTAATGTTGCCATCCACACTGCAGCTCTCTCGCACGCCCCCATACGGAATGTAACCCCAAACCATGATTTTTCCTTCACCAAACTTGACTAATTTCTTTGAGAATCCTGGGTCCATGCAGGTTCCAATAGGTCTTCTGCAGTATTTGTGATAATTGGGATGCAGTTGGGATGATTCATGGGAAAAATCTACCTTCTGCCACTTTTCCAAGTTATCAACTAGAAGTCAAGTTATTGTTTGTTGTCCGTACAACTGAGATCAATGACAAGACTTTTGTCAGGTAGTGTAGTTTTAGTTTTAGTCTTTTTTACTAAAACAACCTTGGTGTGACGTAATTTCAACTAAAACATGATGACAGGGCAAGACACACTGAGTAGCTCCTCCTCTTTCACGAAATGGCCGATAGCATAAACAATAACTGTCTATTATGATTTCAGGGTGAGCATCTAAAAAAAAACTGATTCACCAACAGTAATCCGAGTTCACTCTTCATAACACTACACTACTACATTGATTACCTCTCCGACAGCATTTGACAGGATGTGGACGATCTTCTCGTGCGGTGTGGCCACGACACTCTGACCATTGATCTCGATGATCCGATGACCGACGCGAACGCCTCCTCTCTCCGCAATCCCTCCTCGCATGAGGCTGCAGATCTGACAACAAAACTCATAAACATCCCACATAAGCTGACAACACACGTCTGAGGTGTCAAATACCTACAATGCCATTCTGAACACTGAAGCCCAGCTGATAGCGGAGGTCGGGTCTGCGAATGAGCACCATGGTCACAGGAGGACACCTGACGATGTTCATCTTTATCCTGGATTGAGACTTGAGACCCTGAATCCAGAAAATATGAATGATAGATCATTGTTGTGAGGCCTGTGCTTTCTGTTGGTAAGTGCAGTACATTTATTCACATTGCAATATCTTTCACCCTTGTTCAAGACTCGTGTTCACTTACTACTTTCTTTTTTCAGTATTTGTTTTAATGTCGTTTATTTTACTGAAAGTGTTTTTTAAATGTATTTTAAAATGTTATAATACAATATTTAAACTGACCAACTATACGGAAAATCACGGTATTACAAACTTTGATATGAAGCTAGTTGAACAGCATTAATGAGAGAAAGAGCAACAATCCCATGAAGCACTGCAGGAGAAAAATACCAAACTAATTATTTAAAGTCGTTGGTTGTGCCTAAAAAAACAATGTATCACATTTTATTGTCAAAATAAAAATACAAATTGTGGCTTGGAAGAGCTTCTGTGTTGTAATTGTGTTATTTTTTTCTTTCGTTTTTTTTTTTTTTCGTTTTGTTTTGTTCTGTTTTTGTCCTGTTTTTATGGGACCTTTCGAAAATGAGATGTTGCATCTCAAGAGGTTATCCTTTAAATAAATTGAAATATCCTCATATATATAAATATTTGAGTATTTTGAGAACATTGGGAGACTTAAACCCCGGTCAGATCACACAAACCGTGTCGTGGGGAAATGGGCGTAGTGACACAGGATTCAATTGTTTCTTCTTGTGTAATGTGGCATAGTTCACGACAACCTTGACTAGATTATTATTATATTTAACAAACCAACACAATTTCATAGCAATTCGTGTTTTGGCACATATAGCGGACATGTTTTGAAGCACTTCACCTCAAATGTTATTCGTTATTTTTGTTTATAGATAACTGACAAACAAAACATACATTAATATTAAGATAAAATTATTGCAAACGAAATGTATAGACATAATAAGAATAAAGTGTTTGTTTTGTGGACGGATCTGTACAAATAACTCAATCTGAATGAACCAAGTGCAAGATTGCTTACCATCAGCTATGCCAAAAGAGGAAACCAAGTGCTGATAAAATAAAGAAGCTTGATGGGCTCAATCCATACCACTACAAGTCAATACGCTCATATAACATTTCCAGACCTGTCCTGCCTTATTTGTGGTGTGAGTGCTTGCATGACAAACCAAATCAGTGTGACTTTTATATAGATACGTAGAATAAACAATGTTCACCTGATTTCCATAGTGTTGAAAATGTAAATCACACATTTTCCTTACTGCTAGTGTGGATGGCTTTCACAACTGGTGATACAGTAATTGTTCATCATTCAAACACAATCTTAAAGCGTTAGTTCACCCAAAAATGAAAATTCTCTTTAATTACTCATGTTTTTTCAAACCCCGAGACTTTCGTTCATTTTCAGAACACAAATTGTGATATTTTAGATGAAATCCAAGAACTCGCTCATCCGCCATAGACAGCAACAGCCTCGAAGCCTTCAATGTCCAGAAAAGAAACCAAGAATATCTAAAAAATGCTCTTTTTTTTGTGGCACACAAAAGTGTTCCCAGAGCATTGTATGATTACAGTTGAACACCTGAAGTCACATTGAATGTTTTGACAATGTTTTTGGTTCCATTTCTGGACTTTGAATGTTTCTATCATTGCTGTCTATGGAGGATAAGAGAGCTCCTGGATTTCATCTAAAATATGTTAATTTATATTTTGAAGAAGAACGAAGGTCTCTGGGGATTTAAAAAACATTAGGGTGAGTAAAGATATTAAAGAAAAAATAATTTAAATTTAATGTACTATTTTAAGAAACATTTGTCTATATTGTATGTTATAATACACTTCTATACTACATCATATCCCTTGAGTTAAAAACTCACTCACTTTACTTCGGCTTAGTCCCTGATTTATCCGGGGTCGCCACTGTGGAATGAACCGCCAAATACTCATATGTTTTATGTGGCGGATGCCCTTAAAAGCTAAAAATGTCAAAAGAAATTTAAAAGCTAAAATAAATAATAATTAAATAAAAAGCTATAGCAATAGAAGCGAGTCATACTTTAATGATGCTCTGGCAGGTGGAGAGCGGCAGTCCGACCAGACTGGTGCCGTTGACGGTCATGATTTGATCTCCGATGTTAAGTCTTCCGGATTTGGCTGCGGGTCCACCATGCATTAGGCTGGCGATGATAACGGTGGGCAGGATGGAGCCCCAGCCAGACTCCACAATCACCACACCCAGAATCTCCCCCTTCTGCTTCTCGATGTACACCTGATACAAACAGAGAGGCAGCGCTCACAGGACATGCTTGTATTAGAACAGTCGATGGTCACCATTGACTCCCTTAAAACGGGGGAAAGATACTATGGAAGTCACTGGTATTCGATCATTCTAGAAGTAAACCACTCTGTCTATGGCTAAATTCATTTTAAATTGACAAAAATCTACTGGAATGTCAGCCAATATTCTTGTTATATTTAAAATATGTATTAGTTATGTCAAGTTAGAAAAATGATGGCTATATTTGCACCACATTACCCTGATGTTTTTGTCAACATGTCAACATAACTGACTAATGTATATTTTCAAATGAACTTGTCATGAAAGTAAGTCATCATATATCTATATGGGGTGGGGGGAGTTGGAAGTTGGGCCGCCCTAATAGTAACTCTGGGGTCCCCAAAATAATGTAGGGCCCTAGAATCATCCTAACTTCCACCCCTCCACATACAACCCCCTCTCACTTCATGCTTCCTGCTGCATAGAAAATCTATTTTCTGTTTTGAAAAGGAAGGTGCGATATGCCAGACCCAGCAATGCAGAAGAGCTGGAGGCTACTATCAGTGAAACGTAGACTCTTATAACACCTGAGCAGTGCCACAGACTGATCAACTCCATGCCACACCGCATTACTGCAGTAATTTAGGTAAAAAGAGCCCTAATTAAGTATTGAGAGCTGTGCATGCTCATACTTTTCATGTTTACACTTTTCAATTAGCCAAGATTTCTAAAAATCCTTTCTTTGTATTGGTCTTGAATAATATTTTAATATTCTGAGATACTGAATTTGGGGTTTTCATTAGTTGTCATCATAATCATCAAAATTAAAAGAAATACACACCTGAAATATATCAGGTAAGGTATATGCCTTCTCAACAATTTTTCCTATTAACATGGTTCACAGTTTACCATGTTGTCAGGGATCACAGCAGCACTATAATACAACTTTCTACCAATCTAGCTACATTAATCCCACATTTAATGTTGTTGAAAGGGCACAATGCATAAAGTTCTTTTGGGTTGTTGCAGCGATTGTCGAAAGCCATTGGGAGTGGAGCTAGGCCAGTGGCACAAATGTTAAAGGTACATTTCACCTAAAAATCTTTGATTTACTCACTATTTACTCACCCTCAAGTGGTTCCAAACCTTTTTAAGTTCTTAATTCTGTTGAATGCAAAAGCAGATATTTTGAAGACAGCTGAAAACCTGCAACCATTGACATCCATAGAAAGAAAAACTATGCAAGTCAATGGTTACAGGTTTCCAGCTTTCTTCAAAATATTTGCTTTTGCATTCAACAGAATAAAGAAAGTAAAGCAGGTTTGGAACAAGTGAAGGGTGAGTAAACGTAATGACAGAAGTTTCAGTTTTGAGTGAACTATCCCTTTAATGAGCATCACCTGTACAACACAAAGGTATCAAGTCCTATGCAGAGGAGCTCTAGAAAGATAAAAAGTAGAGTGACGACCGTGGAAAAGGAGAGAGAGCCAGGCCTGGGACATTTTGTGTTTGGTTTTGATTCAGGTTTTAGTTTAGTCGTTTGTGACCACAAACAAGACCACCCCAGGGTTTCTAGAGGTTTCACCAAGTAAAATTTAACACCATCAAAAAATTTTGAAGACTATCAAGAATTAAATTTTAGACTTATATAGGGTTAAATGCTTAAAAGGATTGGCCTGTCGGCCCAATAGCCTAGTGGTTAGCGCGTCGACATATGGTGCAGTAGCACGTTAGGGTGTCCTGAGTTCGAATCCCGGCTTGGGATCCCCAACTTCGCTTCCTGTCTAAATACTGTCCTATCTAATAAAGGCCAAAAATAAATCTTAAAAAAAAAAAGGATTGGCCTAGATAAAAAAAACAATTCATAACCCACAGTTCAAAACACATGTGGCCTGCGGATTAAATGTTTTATTGGTAGATTAATCCTAAATTAGCAACAATCACAGAGAGAGATTGTGTCTCACGTCATTCAAGGTAGGGTCAGGAAATGTTCTCGAGCCAGGATTCAAACTCAGGACACCCTGAAGTGCTACTGCACCATATGTCAGCACGCTAACCACTAGGCTATTGCACCAACATTAAAACTTTTTAAGACCCAGCAGAGACACTCTGTGCCCATATAATTTGTGGTTATGTTATGACTAAGTGAAGTTTTTTTATAAATTAATTTCGCCAGAGTCACGTGCTTATGATTGTTCATGGCTAGTCTTGCATTAGCTAACACATGATTCTCCAATCACATGATTCCTAGCTCCCTATAAATAACCAGAACTTCTTACTTCAATATCTTTCCCTTGAAGAAATACCCCCCCTCCCACGTCTACTCCCCCTCCTTTCTAGATTGGGTGACACAGCGGCACAGTGATTAGCACTGTTGACTCACAGCAAGAAAATCACTGGTTAAAGTCACTACTGAACCAGTCGACATTTCTGTGCTGAGTTTCACGTGGGTTTTTCCCGGGTTCTTCCCACAGTCCAAAAACACGTGACCTAAGTAAATTGAAAATACCAAATTGGCATCATAGTCAAGCTCTTAGTAAGGTGTATATCTCTCCTTAGCCATCCGTATGTCTGTCATTAGCCAGAAATAAGTCAGGGGAGTTCATGGAGAACTACCTGAGCTCAAACTCCCCTCTCACCCTGCTAACGGGAGGAAGCCCAGGGCTCGAGGATCTTATAAGCTAAGGGCTCTCTGCCGGGACAGCATGCCAAACAAGCTCTATTATCAATGCTCAGCTAAGTGAGAACTCTTGAAAGTGTTTAAACTTTCACAGGCTCCAGTCACCTTCTTCCATTCAAGTGTGAGCTTTGAACAAATTCCTACGGTTGTGTTTGAGGACAGCCGGTGGTGAACTTACATCTCTGCAGTTTTCAGACTTGGAGAAGTGAATGAGGTCGTCATTGTACATGTCCTGAGTGTTGAGCAGGTCACTGTACTCTCTCTGGCTCAGGTCTTCTGGATCGATGCCATTGGCCCTCAGAAACTCCTGATATGCCACACTGAAGGCCTGGCCGATGGACTGAGCGATCAGCTGAACCTGGCGGACCAAAAGAACCACAATATTTCAAACAAACACCAAGAGTTTGCAGCTTTGCAGAAAGGACATGGAGTCACTCACATCTTCTGACTCGAAGACATGGCAGATCATCTTGTACTGGCGCCGGTCGTCTCGAGCCGGGTTTGTGTGTTGTGTCTCGGCGGTGTCCAAGTTTTCCTGTGCGCTTTGAGAGCGGATCATCTTTCTGCGAGCCATCAGCACAACCATGTTCCCGATGTCTGCGATGTACGAGATGGTCCTCAGCGGATGGTCCATCATGGTGTCCTGTCAACACCAGGAAGATAAGTGAGTTTTTTTGGGAACATTTAATCAAATTTACTGTAGGTTATTTCCTGAACTACAAATTGAAACTACAAACGAGAAGTTCCCATTCTGAATACACAGGAAAAGTCAAATTAAAACACAAGTTTTTAGTATTCATCTTTGTTTTAGATTGCTTTTAATGTTTTTATATCATTCTGCATACACATTTTAAAAGAATAGTTCCAAAATGTTCCAACATCTATTTGAGTTTCTTTCTTCTGTTGAAGACAAAAGAAGATATTTTGAACAATGCTGGTAGCTGGTAACCATTGAATTCCAGTCATTTGTGTGTGTGCGTGTTTAAAAAGGTTTAAAAACCACAAGACCTTGATTAGCTTCTTCAGGTGTGTTTAAATAGGGTTGGAGCTAAAATCTGCAGGAACAAGTCTCCAGGAACAAGTTTGGTGATTCCTGATGTAGAGTAAATGATGAGGTCATTTTCATTTTGGGGTGAACTTTTATTTTAAACTTAAATGACAAAATCTGCTTCATATTTTTACAGATATTAATAAATGTTAATTCACAAATATTGTACATTTTGGCTTAGAACCTAACCTTTAATAATTTTAATTATAATTATAATTATTTTATTTTATTTAATTGAGGTTGAGCATTTTTTTTAAATTATATATTATTTAAATCATGAAAATGTAGAAATTATTTCCTCATTCCTTAAATACTGCATGTTAGTAATGAGAAAAAAGGAAAACATGTTTGTTGAGAAGAAGAAATAATATTTCTAAAACAAAATAATTTTTTATTTTATTTTATTTTATTTTATTTTATTATATTTTACAGATTTTATATACTTTTATTTTATTATATAACAGAATTATTTCTTCATTAAATCCTTCTGACATTTTTAATTGAATGCAGTATAAATATATAAATAAATTGTAGTTTAACATGCTTGTCTTAGAAAAAAAGGAGTTAGATCACTATGTGTACAAAATGTATTATTAGTGTATTTTTACTTTTTACTAAATTCAGAGTTAGGCGTCATGGTGGTGCAGTGGGTAGTACGATCGCCTCACAGCAAGAAGGTTGCTGGTTCAAGATCCAGTTGGGCCAGTTGTCATTTCTGTGTGGAGTTTGAATATTCTCCTAGTGTTGGCGTGAGTTTCCTCCCGGTGCTCCGGTTTCCCCCACAGTCCGAAGACATGCGCTACAGGTGAATTATATAAACTAAATTAACTGTAGTGTATTTG
>NC_079444.1:8236895-8259395 GCF_903798145.1 Danio aesculapii | reverse complement strand
GAGTCTGGTTTCTCTCAAGGTTTTTTTTCTTCACTTTTGCCCATTAGTGAAGTTTTTTTTCCTTTCCGCTGTCGCCACTAGCCTGCATGGTTCGGGATCTGTAGAGCTGCGCATCGTTGGATTTGCTCTTCAGTGTTTGGACTCTCAGTAGTGATTTTTAAACCACACTGAACTGAGCTAAACTGAACTGAACTTAAACACAAAACTGAACTACACTGTTCCTATTTACTATGACCTTTTATGTGAAGCTGCTTTGACACAATCTACATTGTAAAAGCGCTATACAAATAAATATACTAATTACAAGAAATTTGCGTAAGAAAATGATTCTAAAATTGCATACATACATCCTTATAGCGTTTTTATTCTTAATGTCTTTTAGGCTTCGATATAATGCTTAAGATCAATTTTAAACAAATAAATGTTAGGTTTATCATTGAAACATTTTTGTTTGTGTACACGGTACTTCCCATTTACAGTTGAAGTCGAAATTATTAGACCCCCTTTGAATGTTTTTTTCTTTTAAAAATATTTCCCAAATTATGTTTAACAGATCAAGGAATATTTTCACAGTATGTCTGATATTTTTTTCTTCTGGAGAAAGTCTTATTTGATTTAGAATAAAAGCAGTTTTTAATTTTTTAAAAAACATTTTAAGGTCAAAATTATTAGCCCATTTAAGCTATATTTTTTCGATAGTCTACAGAACAAACCATCGTTATACAATAACTTGCCTAATTACCCTAACCTGCCTACTTATCCTAATTAACCTAGTTAAGCCTTTAAATGTCACTTTAAGCTGTATAGAAGTGTCTTGAAAAATATCTAGTAAAATACTATTTACTGTCATCATGGCAAAGGTAAAATAAATCAGTTATTAGAAATGAGTTATTAAAACTATTATGTTTAGAAATGTGCTGAAAAAATCTTCTCTCTGTTAAACAGAAATTGGGAAAGAAAATAAACAGGGGGCTAATAATTCAGGAGGGCTAATAATTCTGACTTCAACTGTATAATCATTAAATTAATAAACAAATTTTGTGCCAAAGTTTTATTATTATTATTGTATGTCAAAAAATAACTTTACAAGAAAACTGAATTTTTAATTTTGTACATTTAAATATTAGATATTTAACATCAAACTAAAACATTTGGGTGTATGTGCACTCAAAAAAACAGGTGTTTTATCGATTCCCTCTCTAATTCACAAAAGGTGCATGCAGATTCCATGTCCCTAAAAAATGTTTTAACATTTGTACAAATTAGTACGATTTGCTCATCCCTCATTGGGTTTAGGGGCGTGGTTGGGTGCCACGCCTCTTTTTAGAAATCGTACATTTTCAAACAACTGAATCGTACAAATTCGTATGAATTAGCCACTAAACTGACAAAACGTAAAATAGTTACGTTTTCTGAGCAAGATCAGGCTGATTCAACAAAAAGCAGCAAGATTTTTTACAGTGTAATTTCAAGCAAAAAAAAATTGTGTACCTTCCATCATTCTTCTAAATTAATTAGCACATTTAAAAATTGTTTGAATTTAATATTCACCTCCATCATAATTGTTAAAGTTTTCGAACACAATGGCTTGCATGTCATTATCATTCCTTCCCACTAAATTCAAAAGTGTAACTACAGCAGGCCTCAAGGGACACAAACCACTCCTGCCTCCTTCCTGTCACTTCCTCCGCTCGTCACCCACTTAAATAATGACAATTTAATTTCCCGTCTAATTGGTCCTGTAAGTTATTTAAATGAAGCTCTCTGTGTGTGAAAAGAGGGAGGCTGAAACACAACATTACCAGCTTAGTGTGTACTCTCTGCATTTAATGAGAGAGGTCAAAGCAATGAGATGATGTTAAACAAACACCGCTTCCACTGTTCGACCCCCCCGCTGACAGGATTTGATCTTCTCTTGGCTTTTCTTTAAACAACATCTAATCATCTCATCCACTTTTCATAAGACTAATGGAGTTGTTTGACATCTGTTAAACCCTCTGCGTTTGACTTGATTAAAATCACCCACTCACGTTTATTCATTTGTTTCATTCACTAAAATCTTGCGTCTGTTTTTAATGCTCTCCGATGGTAAGTAAAAATAACCCGGCCTAATATCTTAAGATTAAATACATCTTTTCAGAGAACTAAAGCCGCCTTAAGCTTGTGTCCCTCTCTGTTCTGTCTGAATGTGGGATTTTTTTAAAAACTGAAGTCCTAAAGCACATGGGCATTACTTTAAATGATGATTTAAATACATTTGGTTATTGGATGGCATGTATTCGGTGAACTGCCTACACTTACAGTTTTGGGTTTATGGAGAATTTCATCATCAAATTGACAGCAATTGGTGGAGAAGTGCAGAGGGCAGAGATACAGGGACAGGCGAGGGTACTGTAAATCAAAGGTTTGATTTAGTTTTTCATTTTGTTTATGGTGGAGGAATTGTTTGCCAGAGGGATTAAAGTGTGACATATTTTTTTAAACACGTTTAGGGGACACATTTTAGATTATAAACATTAAATGCATGTCACTGGCTACAAGCATTTTGGAATTAAAAAAAAAAAAACATTCCCTTAGGAAACAAAGTATGGCTCCTGATGATCCATTGAAATCCTGTTAAACATATTAATCAGATTGTGTAAAGTTGAATATTATTATTAATAATATCAATAATATTATATAACAATATTATCTTTAATTTACAGTCTTGGAAAATAGCCCTGAGCAGGAACTTTTTTTCTTTACAGTAGAGAGGGAGGACACTTGCTTTATTGTTCATTAATAAAGGTAATAATGTTGTAAATTTAACAAGTAATGTAATAAAAAATGTTTAGATTCTTGTTCCCTATGGATTCTTACATTTAAAAATAACTCAATTTATCTTCAGAATTTATGCATATTCATTTTGTTTTGCCTTTGACTTTCAGCTTGCTTGAAATTGAGCTAAAATTAACTCTGAGCTAATTTGTCTATGAGTAAATTAACAGTGATACAATCCCAGCTCTATCTTTTGTGTCTGTTACTTCTTGCTGTTGTTCTCTCTTGTACCACACCTATGTTAATAGGGTATATGCAGAAGCATGCAGAAGGACTTTTAATTTGTCAGTAACCTGGGTCAAGCGCTTTCGGTGAACTGTATGCCGTTACAAAATTGGCACGTTTAAGGACTGCTTTCTTTAAAAACCAACGATCTTCACTGCCTAAATGATATACGATATAAAGTGGGTCTCAGAATGTACAATCGGCACTGCATTAAATGATATTTTTCCGCACCATGTTTTTAAAATATTTAAATTTATTTTACTCCAGTATTTCCAATGGCATTTCTGTGCTCGCCTGCTGATCCCGATGGGTGCGTGCGAGTAAACGGCTTTTCATCTCGGTTTACGCTTCAACAACTAAAAGAATGCTGAAGTCTATGTACACTCTCAGAAATAAAGGTACACTAGCTGTCACTGGGGTGGTACCTTTTCAAAAGTTACACATTTGTACTTAAAGGGTCCATATTGGTAGCTCAAAAGTATATGTATTACTACCTAAAAATCTTATAAGGAACACTTTTGTACTTTTTAGGTACTAATATATACCTTTGAGGTAATACGGACCTTTTAGGTACAAATTTGTATCTTTTGAAAAGGTACTACCCCAGTGACAGCTCACGTACCCTTATTTATAAGAGTGTACTGTAACTGATTATATTTTAATTACACGACAACATCGATGCTTTGATTGAAAAAGTCACATTAACCATTCACCAGAAGTTTATCGGTATGGAAAGAAACACTAGCTCTGCATATACCCTATGTAAAGGTTTACCCATTAGTTGCCCTGTTGAGTCATTAGCTGCGTTTGAAATAGCGCACTTCCATACAGTACACTAAAAACAATATGCAACCCAAGAAGTATGTCCGAATTCATAGAATTCGAAAAACAGTACAATACATGAGCTGTACCTGGATTACATACTACTGGCGAGATTCTGAAGTGCGTATTGGATGGACGCTATATCCCATAATGCACCACGAGAGAATTCATGAATGGGAGTGAAGCGACGCAACTGACACGGGTAAGTTATGTGATGATGACAAAATGGTGGATATAGTATGTTCGAATTCTATTCATACTACTGACATTAAGTAGTACATTTAAATTCAAATACAGTAATAGGAGATAACTCCCCTTGTTATCTCATCTGTTTTTTTATTAATGCTTAGAGTGCAAATTATAGAACAATACAAATACAGAAAGAAAGAAAGAAAGAAAGAAAGAAAGAAAGAAAGAAAGAAAGAAAGAAAGAAAGAAAGAAAGAAAGAAAGAAAGAAAGAAAGAAAGAAAGAAAGTAAATAAAATAATAAAAGTCAGGGGTGTACAAAACACAAAATAGAAATAAGACTATAAGAGAATAGAAATAATATATAAGTATGCATACTAAGAAAGGGTAAGGGTCTTGTGGGATAACAGGATCTTGAAGGTTTCAAGTAAAAAAATGGTTTTAATAGCTTTTTTATCAGTGCTTAGTATTATTTTGTTCGTATAATGTTTGAATTATTTTAGTATAGCAGGATAAAATGGTTTTTGGTTATTAAATTTGCATCTGCGAATATGGTTCTTTGTAAATATTATCAAAAGATTAATAACATAAGCTTCCTTCTCTATGTTTTTGTTACAGTTCAAAAATCCAAAAATAACTAGTATTGGTATTCTAAACGAAAAATTGGCAATAGTCATTTATGAATTTGGAGATCTTGTACCATATTTTCTCTGAGAATTGACAATTCCAAAAAAATATACAGCACAGTTTCTGGCTGTGACAAACAAAATTAAGAGTTTTGATCTATATCCTGTCTAAACTTGGAAAGAAAATGTTTAACGGGATACAATTTATGCAGAATTTTAAATGAGACTTCTTTAAATTAGTTTTTAATAAAAAATTTGTTTCCAATTCCAAACCTACCAATTCAAACCTCTGATCAACCCATGCAGACCAATAAGAAATTATGTAGGGTTAACTAACTATGAGTAATTGAAATAAGGAATGTACTGTATGGCCTTATTTGGTGAGAAGAAAAACAAATGTTCCCACATATTGTATCTTTAGGGTGTTGCATAGAGATATTTCCTGAATATGAGTAACTTTTACATAGTGAGACAATAGCAGCAAAGACCATTTCACATTATTTATGGGATACAGGGAAATTAAAAATGAGATAAAAAAAATCTTCATAAGTCATTATGTAACCTTAGGGATTCAATAACTGTCCCACCAGAATTTTTTTTTTTAAGAACAAGCTTTTATGTTTGTACAAAATATTACAGTTGTTTCAAATATAACATTGATGTGGGGAGAAGTTGTGTTTGTAGATTAATTTCCAAGCTAAAGCTGCGGTCAAACTGGGCTTTTCCTCCCATAGACTTCCATTCATACGCACACGAATGCGTCAGACCGGAAACGCGGGGTCATGCATCAAGTTTCACAGGTTGCTGCAGTGCAAAGTTCAAGCTTGGTGAACTCTAAAGCTGCGGTCACACTGGGCTTGGTGTGTGCGAAATTCTGTCGTAGGGCGCTGCGAAAAGGGGCGGGATTAAACAAGATGATTAGACATTAAAAAAGCCAGCGATTTGCTCCATGTTTTAAATTTCTGTCCAGAGAGGTCCTGTTTTGATCCTCGATTGGTCTCACGCAGTCAAGTGATGCGATTTCGGAGGTCAGAGTTCACCAAGCTTGAACTTTGCACCGCAGCGAACTGCGAAACTTAACGCATGACCCTGGGTTTCCGGTCTGACGCATTTGCGTGCGTATGAATGGAAGTCTATGGGAAGAAAAGCCCAGTGTGACCGCAGCTTAACCTGCGAAATCGCATCACTTGACTGCGTGAGACCAATCGAGGATCAAAACAGGACCTCTCTAGACAGAAATTTAAAACATGGAGCTATCGCCCGCTTTTTTTAATGTCTAATCATCTTGTTTAATCCCGCCCCTTTTTGCAGCGCCGCACGACAGAACTTCACACCCACAAAGCCCAGTGTGACCGCAGCTTAAAAGTGCTTGCTTGTGAAAAGTTTAATTGGGAGATTGTCTGCTTGATCTGTTTGATTAGCCTGATTGTTCCCACCTGTATAAATAGCCCTTGAGTGTCATTTAGTGGTCGTCTGTTGTTGAATGTGGTAGCTGAGTAGTGCCTGTTCACTCTGAGTTATAGTTTTTTGCTCTTTTATTTTACTTTTTAACTTTTTACTTTTTATTTTTACTTTTACTTATTTTATGAGTTTTGCTCATGCTTTATTTTCAGTAAATACTAGCTATATGTGGATCCACCTCTCAAGCCTGTCTTTTATGACAAACAGCAATTTTTCATTTTGGATGAAATGTCCCTTTTAAGATTTTTTATTTATTTATTTTTTTTTATTTGGCTTGTGGTTGTGTGAGTTTTGTCGCATTGATCACTATTGTGTTTAGAGGGTTACATTTGTATATGTATGCTATGTTATTATATTTTTACTTTAGCCTTTTTACATATGCACATTTATTTTGTTGACGTACTAATTACGGTGTTGCATTTTGTCATTAATATATTCCAGTATTCTTTTTATACGGCATGTATAGCATTTTCACATTTTATGGGCATTTGGTAATGTACTTATTGCGACATGTGTAACAGTTGACAAGGAAAAAACTAAATAAAATTAGAATTATTAATAAACTGACAGCAAGTGTTATTTTTATTTTTTTGTACTTTTTGTGGGGCTTTTTTTTCTTTTCTTTTTTTTCTTTTTTTTTCCTTTAGTGATCAACAATGTCTTGCTCTGTTTCTAGATTAAAACGTAATTTTAAAATGTCAATGTGAACTTAAATATGAAAAAAATAAAAAATACTTTAACTCGTATACTATCCTGTGTCTGTTAAAAGTCATGAGGTCATCTGAGATATGAATGAGCAACATCAATAGTACAATAGTGAAGCCTATAATACATCAAATCAATTTTTATCAAAAGAAGAAAAATGTTTGCTATTATGTGATACTTCTATTAATAAAGCCAATTCTGAAGCTACACAAACCTGGAGCAATGAAAAACTGCCATACTATGAATTAACCTGAAGGCCAGGTCTAGCCTTTAGCTACACATTTACATTTATTCATTTAGCAGTCGCTTATATCCAAAGTGACTTACAAATGAGCAGAGAAAAGAGGCAGACAGAAAGAGAAAGTGTAAAATCTCTCTCACAGGCTTTCTAAACAACATTTTATAGACCGTTCTTACCTCTAGATTTTTGATTTCATTCACCAATTCGGATGTGCATCATATATGATATATAACTTTTTTTTTTTTAATCAATTGATTATTTTGAATGTATTATGCATATAATCAACCACAAAACTGATTTGAGAAAGTATCTCAGCGGATATTGAGTAAAAATCTGTATCCGTTTTGGCCATTCATTCACTCATCAACACAATTTTGGTGTCTGAAATTCTAGTAATACTGTTTGTGGCTAATGTTGTATTAGTTAACGTATTTGCTAACATGAACAAACCATGATCACTTCATGCAGTATTTATTCATCTTATTAACCTTAATTAATGATGATAAAAGTTGTTGTAATAATGATAATAAACTTTATTTTTATATAGCACAATTAAAAGTCACAGACATAAAATATTCAGCAGTATAAGACACAAGGATGAATGCAAAAAAGTAATACTAAACAATAGTTAAAAAGACACAAAATAATAATAGTAATACATCTAAAAATCATATAAAGGTCAAATATAATCAAATAAAAGTTACCCTGAAAAAGTAAGTATTAAGAGCTGATTTAAAAATGATTAGGGATTCTGCGTTGTGAATATCAGAGGGTAAAAAGTTCCACAATTTAGGTACCAACGAAGAGAATGCCTGCTCTCCAATAGCTTTTAGCCATGTTGACCTGGCAGTTAAAAGACCAGCATCAGAAAAACTTGTCAGTAAATGCATTAACTAATGAAATCTTTTTATAAAACATAAACTCCTATGGTGTTTAAACTGCAAAAATGTGATTTATTAAAAACCAGTGTTCATTTGCACTCAAATACATAAATGAACCAAACAGTATAACTAAGAAATACAAATTCCACACAATTGATTGATTAAGGCAAATGTAACTAAGGAACAAATTAATTTAAAATTATTGAGATCAAAATATCAAAATACAGCATACTCTTCTTTAGCTTTATCTCATAATTTGAACAACCAGAATGTGTAGTTAACTAGCCCCATACTTTAATAATGCCATTGGCTTTATTCATTGACCTTATAGCCTTGATCCATTGACTTTATACGTAATGTGGACTGGGTAAAAAGAGATTGATCTCAGAACTGCCATTAGCACAGTTATTGTTCACAACAAAGTGAAGCAACAAATGTTATTAATAAAGCCGTCAGCATCTTAAGCCTCAACACTCTCTTCTGCACAACCTCAAAACTTAAAACCTTAATTGAAACTCTTCAAAATCTCACAAAGAATGAAGATTAAACTCTAAAAAGCCTTTCTCTTTTTTTTTCAAAGATTTAACAACATCTAAGAGTTGTACTTTCTTCTAAATGCAATCTCATGCAAAGCACGATGGGAAAAATATATCCACTTCCCAGGTAGTGGTACCTGCACTGTAAAATATTATTAGTTAACTTTACTTTAAAAAAAAGCTTAAAATTATGTAAATTAACTATGCATTATTCTAAAACTCAACATTTTTAATGTACAACAGAATTACTTAAATGTTTTAAGTAAAATCAATTTGTCACTTTTAAGGCAACAAATTTAATCACTGTTTTCAAGTAATCACTTTTTACAGTGTGGTAGTCCCAACACAAAAATATTAGATTTATTTATTTATTTATTTATTTATTTATTTATTTATTTATTATTTTACAAATTCAAGTTGATTAAACATAATTCAAATAAATTGTCAAAAATGTCAAAAATTGCTCTGTTTCAACTGGTTTTTAAGCAGAAAGTCGGTTAGGAGAATTGTGTAAAGAGTTTTGCAAAAGTGACCTAAGTATTGAGAAATGTGTCCTAGCATCTGTAAAAAACTGTAATAATAATTTAATTTATAATTTAATAATAATTAAAAAATAAACCCAATTAACTCTACTACCCTAACATATTTTTAAATGTGTATTTCATTTTTTTTAAAAAAGCTCTTCTGCTTGCTGGGCAAACCGAGAAACATTAGAGATTTATATTACATCTAAAAATTATGATAAATAATTGTTTATTGCATTGTTTTAATTTTATGTGTGTTACCATTACAGTTTTTTACAATCGCTATGACAGTTTTTTTCAATACATTTAACAAGTTTCCTAAACTCTTAACACAGTTAGCATAACATCAGTCTTTGTAGGCTATACAATTAACACATTTCGTGTTGCTTTGACACAAAATGCATCCAGTTAACACCAATTTAAAATGCTTGAACTTGTTTTACACACAAGCTCAACCAAGAACAAAACAATGTAATCTTACAGTCAAATTTACAAATGCTTTCACACGGTAAGTCAGAACAGATAACATCATTTTCTAAACTGAACTTCTATAGGCTAAAGTCAAAGTGAACAGTTGCTCATATTGTGAATTGAAACACAAATAAGAAACAGTTTATTGCAATTATGTGTGTGTGTATTTATATAATATCAGCTGATTTTATATATATATCAGCTGATTCCCGTGTGTTGAGGTTTTTCAAAATACATGATCATATGTTCTAAAGGAGAACTCTTGAGATTTTTAAAAGGAACAGTGAGCGCATCAAAGAACTCTGTCACCAATGCGTCCAGGTAAGGTTGTGCAATACAGTCATTACTGTATTATACACAGTGTGTTTTGCAGTAAACTACTCTATAAACCTGGAGTTCATTAGCACATACAGTACAGTACAGCATTTACACTGTGTCTAATTACTTTTAGAGAGTCATGGAGCAAGAGGCCAATCAAGTCCCACATGAAATTTTCTATGTTGAAGAGGCTGGCTTTAACTTGGTGAAAAGATGTCTCCGTGGGAGAAACATAATAGGCCAAAGGGACACAGTTACCGTGCCCGGCCAGAGAAGAAGAAGCCGGGCAAATGCAGAAGACTGGGCAGAATAGAAGATTAATTTGTTTTTGTTTTGTTTTTTATTATAATTGCAGTGCTTTTTCTGTTTGTATTTCTTGCAGTGATGTCCTTTTGCAAATAAAGTCTGTACTGCAGCAATTCTGTGTCTGTATTTTTTTTTTTTTAAACATAAACTGTATTTTATAAAGTTTTTTTTTTTCTTAATTTTTTGTATTGAATGTCTGCAGCAAAAGACCCAACAACTAAACCCAACAAAACTGTAGACAGGCTTTAAATATAAGGGCAGACCTGACATAAAATAATGCAGTTTCTGTAATGTCAGCTGATGATAGTGTTAGTTGGTCAATGTGTTATGATTGACTAAATGTTCCGGTTGGAAGAGAACACGTGTTAGTGTTTTGAACAATTATTTGATTTTGAAACATGTTTGCAGTGTTTTGTTAGACATGGTGTATTGTGTGAGTTTATTACTGTATTTTGAAAAGTAGTTTAGAGTTTTAGTTTAAAATGTGTGATTTTAGGCATGAAATTAACCGTTTTGCAAATTGTGTTTAGGTGTGTTGGTGCGTTAAGAGTTTAGGAAACTTGTTAAATGTCTTGAAAAAACTGTCATAGCCATTGTAAAAAACTGTAAGATGCTTAGTAGCTGTGAGAATGACACTGAGTATCTTCTATATATTAATATGTTGCTCTGCTCCTGTGAAAAGTTGTTTGTGATGAGCTTTGGTTCATCACATGACATTCCCATCAACATATGCTTATGCTTGTGTTTTTGTCTGTGTAATCAGAGGTATGATGTGTAGATGTTCGTACTTTAAAACTCTTGTGTATGATACTTTGAAATAATGAAATGCAGTAGTCTACCATAAAATGTAGAAATTTATTTTATGGTTGCTACTTTATTTTTAATGGTAAAGTTATGGCAACCACGGCTATCTGTATTTCACTGTAAATTTTACTTAGTTTTTTTTTTACAGTGTAACAAAATTTTTCTCTATCAGTCAATTCAGAGAAGTAGAGTAATATATTTTGCGGAATGATTATATTTTCTTTACTTTATTAGGTACACCTGTAAAACCGCTTGTTAATGCAAATTTCTAATCAGCCAACCACATGACAGCAACTCAATGTTTGTAGACATGATCGAGACGAAGTGACTCTGAACATGACATGGTTGTTGGTGCCAGATGGGCTATGTATTCTGAGTATTTTAGAAACTGCTGATCTACTAGGATTTTCATGGACAACCATCTCTAGGGTTTACAGAGAATGGTCCCAAAAGAGAAAATATCCAGTGAGAGACAGTTCTGTGGGCGCAAATGCCTTGTTAATGCCAAAGGAGGAGAATGGCCAGACTGGTGCCAGCTGATAGAAAGGCAACAGTAACTCAAATAATCACTCGTTACAACCGAGGTGCGCAGAACAGCATCTCTGAATGCACAACACGTCAAACCATGAGGTGGACGGGTTACAGCAGCAGAAGACCATACCGGGTGCCACTTCTGTCCGCTAAAAACAGGAAACTGAGACTACAATTCACACAGGCTCACCAAAATTGGACAATAGAAGACTGGAAAAATGTTGCCTGGTCTGATAAATCTCGATTTCAGCTGCAACATTCAGATGGGTAGGGTTAGAATTTGGAGTCAACAACATGCCGTGTCAACGGTTCAGGCTGGTGGTGGTGGTGTAATGGTGTGGGGCACACTTTGGGCCCATTAGTACCACTTGAGCATCGTGTCAATGCCACAGTCTACCTGAGTATTGATGCTGACCATGTCCATCTCTTTATGACCACAGTGTACCCATCTTCTGATGACTACTTCCAGCAGGATAAAGCACGAATCATCTCAGACTGGTTTGTTGAGCATGGCAATGAGTTCAATGTACTTAAATGGCCTCGACAGTCACCAGACTTCAAACCAGTAGAGCACTTTTGGGATGTGGTGGAACGGGAGATTCACATCATGGATGTGCAGCCGACAAATCTGTAGCAACTGCGCGATGCTATCATGTCAATATGGACCAAAATCTCTGAGGAATATTTCCAGTACCTTATTAAATCTTTGTCACAAAGGATTAAGGCAGTTCTGAAGGCAAAAGGGGGTCCAGCCCTGAACTAATAAGGTGTACCTAATAAAGTGTACGTTAACACTATTATATTTATTATCACTTATATATTTATATAAGACAAATATAAGAGTTGTATATGATTTTTTTTATTATTCCGATATTATTTTGAAAGAAGGTTTATTTGTACGACAATTAAACATGCTTAAGAAACAATCAAAATTATTAGAAAGTTGTCAGCATTAGGTATAAAACATGCCATTAATTATATACCTTTTGTTTTGATGCATATATTGTTTCAAATTTAAGTAATGTTTGAAAAAACACATTTAAAGGCCCTGTCTGACTCTGATTTAAGAATTAAGAATATAATTTCTATTGCAAATGTGTTGAAATGTATGTGGATTTGTAGCATTGAGCGAAATAATTAAATTACTTATTGAGCATAAGTTTGTAATTAATTACTTTTTAAAAGTAACTTAAACTAAACGAGCAGACACTGGGTGTTTCTTTATAATTCATTCTGTGTTGTTTTGACAATGTGTACACTTCACTGTGTCAGAGTTGCATCTGACCTGTGTTTGCGGATATGAAACATAATAGTTCTGTAATTGAGCAGGGGAATTCAGTTTTACTTATGCCCAATTATCCTCTGAATCTGCTGTCTGCTAAATGAGATTATTGCAATAGCATAACTCTCTCCCATTGGGTTCCATTAACTTTGATTACTGCAAATTATTTACTTACAGCTCTGGTCCATATTGCACTGATGTGCCATAGAAAAGACATTTAGTGCTTCGTACACGCATAACACACACTCAGTACATTGACGCTGTTATTTCACAAAACAGTAAGGCAGTGGACACGCACATACACACAGGTCATTGGGAAAGGCTAATTGGAAGAAGTTAACGTTAGATTTCCTGGAAGACTGAATATGAGCTGTTTATATACACGTCTTAAGACTCTAGTATGCTCAGAGTGAAGTTCTCCACTCTGTCAGTGTCACTTTTAATTAAAAATCCAGGTTCTGTTTTTGCTATAAATCAGTTCTTCTGTGTTTGTTTTTACTTGTGAGCTAGACAAACTGAACAGAGAAATTTAACCACAGAAGTTGTCAAAGTAGGTGGAGCTTCTTATTTCCGGGTGGCCGAGTGCCATAGTATCACAGGAGTGCTGATGTATAGACATATAGCAGAGCTACGGATTTTATGCTGTTTTTATACAACCGTCTGATAGCATAATCGTGTATATAAACAAATAATTCAAACATGGAGAGTCTCAAAATCCCTTCTGTGTGCTATTACTTTCTTCTGCCATGCATTTGCAACTGGAGCTGAATGCCCCAATGGCAAAAGCTGTAGCTAATTCAAACGTTTCACTTTAGTACTAATAATTGAACAGCGATGATAAAACTGAGGATCTTGCGCACAGATCAAGATTATAAAGCTGAATGCAATAAAACGACATAAATCGACAGATTTCTTTCTGTATTTCTCTGCTGCATCTGGGCATTCTCTAACATTAACCCCATAAAGCCAAAGCAAACACTTCTAGATTGCTATATTATAAAATACAGCAATACAAAATACAAAAGAAAGAGATTATAGTGTGACTTACCTGTTATAATGATAGTGACTTACCTGTTATATTATAGTGACTTACCTGTAATAATTTACTTAACTGTTGTTTAAAATATCCGCTGATGAAATCCTTTGCTTCCTTGAAGATTAAAGGACGGATTATACCCCCACCTGCAGCTTCTCCACGATGGACGTCCAGGTTTCTCCAGCATCCGGCACCTAGACTGCAGCTCTGCACAAGAAGTTTGGCCATAGGAGAAATTATCGTGCCCAACTGAGCCTGGTTTCTCTCAAGGTTTTTTTTTTCCTTCACTTTTGTCAATTGGTGAAGTTTTGTTCCTCGCCGCTGACGCCACTGGCTTGCTTGGTTAGGGACTTGTGGAGCTGCGATCGATGGATTTGCTCTTCAGTGTTTGGACTCTCAGCAGTGAAAATTAACCCACACTGAACTGAACTAAAGTGAACTTAAACTCTGAAAACTGAACTACACTGTTTCAATTTACTATAATCTTCTATGTTAAGCTGCTTTGACACAATCTACATTGTAAAAGCGCTATAGAAATAAAGATGACTGAATTGAATTAAAATACAGTTTTAAAAAACAGTTTTTGTTGCCATCTTATGGCAGAACAATGTTAAGTCAACTGTCAATCATATAGAAATTTTCAACATTAAATTTTTAATTATAGTCCATGGTACCATTTAAATGCATTGTATACAATGGGCGGTTCCATTGGTTATCCATATCCAAATCCATATCGAAGCAGTTTCAAAGAAATCCATAAAACCAGTCAATATTAGGGGTCTTCTCTAGCAAAATAGTCTGTTATTTTCAGAAAAAAAATACATAGCTTTTAAGATGATCACCTTGGTCCAGCTCTGTGATGCAAGTGACACCTTCAGCAACTTTTCCAAAACCAAAGATAAGGGGAAAGGTCAAATCAAAAATATAGGAAGTTTACTTGCAATAATTATGATGTAAAATTATGTAGAGTTTCTTGTACATTACAAGGCTGCAGTTCACTTATTGACCACCACTGGTGTCAGTAACACTCACTCACACACATTTCTTCAGCTTGCTCTCTTCTTATAAGGGGTTGCTGCTCTGGATTGTTTTACTGGCAGATGCCCTTCCTGCTGTAACCCAGTCCTGACTCATGTGCTGAACCCAGTGCAACCCCCAGTGCTAAGAAACACACACACATGAAACATACAAAAAATGCAGTTTTGGAGGGGTTGGGACAGGAACATGGTTGAGAATCACTGGTTCTAATCTGATTCAATGATTTATGCTAAGCTAAGCTAAGCTAAAAGTCTCAAAGATCAGATGAATGGATTGAAAAATGGTCAAACTCAAATGTTTAACTCTAGGGGACTTGTAAAACAGGCATATTCAGCCTTTCACGTTTCACGACAAAGCATTTCACATTTTGTCAGTTTAGTTGCTAATTTGTAAGAGTGCAGTCTTACAACCATGTACGATTTTTTTTTAAAGGAGGCGTGACACCAAACTCCACCCCTAAACCCAATCGTCATTGTGGGATAAGCAAGTCTTACTAAATTGTATGAATTAGACACTAAATTAAAAAATTAGGAATTGCCGATAGATATAGCGTTGGCATATTTCCAAAAAAGTGGAGTGCCATTGTGTTAACCCATAGATATATACACTAGATATCGCATACGGACCCTGAGCATGCGTCAATGAGCTGCCACATTTGTACTGGGCTCCCAGGACAAATGTCATTCAACCGCACTTGTCAAGACCAAAGCCAATATGAAGATGGACTTAAGCACTGTGTACAGGTGTAATAACAAGCAAAGAAAACAAAGCACAAAGGCAGAACATTTCATAGGTTTTTGTACTGTATGTTATGAACATTTGTGCTCAACAAGTAGCATTATTGATGATAATACAGTCTCTTACTGCATTCATCATAAGGCAAAGAAGCACAAACTTCCACTAACTTATAGGCTTATAAAAAAGCTTTGTTGAATAAAATAAGCAAACAATGCAAATAAAATATGACAACAAGATGCTGCGGTGCCAGTATTACTGTCAGCTAAGTGAATGAGTCGTTCATAATGGGGATTCATTGACAAATGAATCGCTTCCTCCGTTAGAATGCGAAGTGAAAGATGGGGTGTGTTTCAGGATACGGATTAGATCATTTAACAGGTAGGGAAAATAATACATTTCCATGCACACAAACACACGCTCTTTGCCACAATGCTGTACGGTCACTCATCCATCGATAGAAAAGTGATGTTAAATAATCTAAAAAATTATCTGCAAACTGACCACCAGGAAAACTCTCGGTCATAGATATATGTGTATATATCTCTGGCTCTGTATGGTAAGTCCTCCACAGCACATTTGTCCCACATTCATTTTAAAGGAGTGCTACCCTGTATTAAAATGGCGGCTCTATTGACGCATTCCTTCCAATAGACAACAACAGGGTAGTCAACATCTAATGTAAATAATTATGGTGTTATGGTGTTAACCACTGAGCCACTGTGCTGCCCCATGCTAATAACTTCCATTCCTTTGGCTTAGTCTCTATTTCCAGCCTGATCTCACTAGAAAACGTAAGTATTTTACACTTTGTCAGTTTAGTGGGTAATTCGTACAAATTGGTACGAGTTCAGTCGTACAAAATTGTACGATTTTAAAAAGGAGGCGTGGCACCTACCCCCACCCCTAAACCCAACCGTCATTGGGGGATGAACAAATCGTACTAAATTGTATGAATTAGATCGTACTAATTCATACGAATTAGCCACTAAATCAAAAAGTTACAAATTGCGGTGAGATTGTGTTGCTATTTCAGAAGTCGCCACAGTGAGATAAACCGCCATGCTAATAACAAAGTTTTCTAAATTCTATGTTTATGTTATAGTGTTATGTTATATTAAATTATTACAAATAAATGTAAAATAATATTTGGAATTTAATAGCCATTGACGTACATAGTATTTTTTCTATTTTGAAAGTCAATGGCTATGGTTTTCAATGTTCTTCAAAATATATTTGAAATATATTTAAAATAACCTCCTTTTACATTCAAAGGAAGAATGGAACTGATGAAGGTTTGATGAAACTATGTGAAGGTGAAATGGTGAATACACTTTCATTTTCTGGGTTGAACTATCCCTCTATTTACTATTTATTTTTAGCTTCCTTGTTTAACCACTTAGCATTCCTACAGATCAGGAAAAAGACAGAGAGAGAAACAAATCAAACCCTTTGACAGGAACCCAGCTGTTTGGAGGTCCGTGTCGCTCAATTAATGACAAATGCAAAGCAGAGGAGAAACCTCTAAGGCCTAATTTCGTGACATTGTCCCTTTCCTAATTGAGAACATTTCTCTGCTCCTCTCTCGTCCAGCACTCTTGTGCTCGCAGCAGAAAAAAGAAAAAAGAGCGAGCCTAATTTCATTCAGGTTTGTCTTAGGACAACCCTTTTAGATGTTTAATTCAATCCCAATTTTGTGTAATCAGGCAAAAGGCTTCCCCCGAGGTACAGAGATACTACGAGGACCCGCGGCTGAATATGGCAAGCCATTATGACGTTTAATCTATAAACGGTGCTAGTATCTATTTTCATGCTACTGAGCTAGTATTTATTCAATGTTCACTTTATCATTAGGTATACTAGTATTAATTATTAGCTATTAGTGCTTATTCTTTCCTTTTTTAAAGATATTTATTCACATTGTTATTGTTTTTAGATAATAGTTCCTGTTTATTAGATACTAGTACTCAGTAAAGAGACACCATACTTATTAATTAGATCAGGGGTCCCCCCAACCCCCCACCAATTTTTTTTTTTCCAAATTCACTCGCGCACACCCAGGCATCCCTCCCTCGAGCCAAAATTATAATGCATGCGCAAACATCGTTCACATATTACTTGCAACGTTTAAAGTGCATAGAAATTATTTACATTGAAACATAAATATACAGCTTACCTGATTCAGTGTGATGGCTGAGCCTTCTTCTGTGGGGACAACATACTTATCTGTGGTCGGATTCCTGACACGACTAACCGTATATCATCTTCCACTGTCAATAAGCATGAGCCATAGCATATTTGCTTTTGATGTACATACATACAGAAAATGCTGCTTCGCAAAACCAAGTTCTGATTAATATAATTAAGACAATAATCTGACTAAGAGTCTACCATGTAAACAGCGATTTTTGATTACCTTTATCCGACTAAAGTCATAACTGAACTAAACAGAAATAGAATTAAGACGTGGAGTATGCATATATTAGTGGCATTATTGAATACCGCAATCATGTCATGTTGGACTTTTCGCCGCATTTTGTGACGAGATCCACACATGCAGCTGTTAAGGACTGCTCACACACACACACATCACAAAATGCAGAATTTTTTTTCTTTCCATTCGATGTGTGGTATCAGTAAAAACAACACTCTTCCACCAGTCCTTCATATTTGCGTCAAATACCCCAGTTTGTCACAGGGGCATGAATGAAATGTTCATGAGTAAAAGTTAAACTGCCGAACTGCAGTTAAAGTCGAGAAATTGAAGATGAAACACCCAAAATTACATGAGACTCGTGAATTCACGCAGGAAACGTGAATAGCCTGGTGACGCAACATTCAAAAAGCACTTCATGTAATTATATTATTGTCTTATTCAGATTAAGGCAAATAACTATTACTCATGTCCATGTAAACATAGCCAGTAGTCTTCAAAGTAAGTGAAAGATCCAGAAGGGCATACTGCTGATTTGATTCAGAAGGGCACTTTTTTTGTCAGACGGCTCACCGGTTTGACTTTCATTCATTCACCGTCATTAGTTTTAAAAAGCACCCGCTACATTTTATTTGTATATATTTTACTGGAAGGCGATGCAGTGGCGCAGTAGGTAGTGCTGTCGCCTCACAGCAAGAAGGTCGCTGGTTCGAGCCTCAGCTGGGTCAGTTGGCGTTTCTGTGTGGAGTTTGCATGTTCTCCCTGCGTTCGCGTGGGTTTCCTCCGGGTGCTCCGGTTTCCCCCACAGTCCAAAGACATGCGCTACAGGTGAATTGGGTAGGCTAAATTGTCTGTAGTGTATCAGTGTGAATAAGTGTGTATGTGTTTCCCAGTGATGGGTTGCAGCTGGAAGGGCATGCGCTGCATAAAAAAAACAAATGCTGGATAAGTTGGCGGTTCATTCCGCTGTGGCGACCCCAGATTAATTAGGGATTAAGCCGAAAAGAAAATGAAAGAATGAATGAATATTTTACTGGAATGCTTTAACTCTACAGGTGTCTGATAGTTAGCTGTGAAGCTAACGTTAATCATATTATTCCCTCTAGTGCACATAAAAATCGTCATCATAATTTACTCGAGCGAATGTCTCTATGTCTCGCGCCCTCCTTAATAGGTGCTGGCGCCCCACAGTTTGAAAACCCCTGAATTAGATACTAGTATGTATTTGTTAGATACTAATAGTTTTCTTTTTTTGTTGTTGTCATTTTGCTTTTATTTAACAGGACAGTAGAATTACTGGAAATGAAGTGTGAGAGAGAGGGGGACAGGATTGGAAAATGTCTCCGATTTGAACTCGGGACGTCCAGAGTGATATTGCACTATATGTCAGTACAATAAGCACTGCCAACCGAGATGACACAATTACTCAGTTTTGATTAGTATATTCTTGTGAGTATATATTTTTGATAGTTACCTATTCATTAAGCAATTATACTTTTTTATTATTTTAAATTTTTATTTATTGTTACTATTTGTTACATTTTTCATTAGACACTCTTTCTTGTGTATTAGTACATATTTTTTAGGTACTTGCATCTACCAGTTTTAACTCTGTGGCCATTCAGACTAGTCATAATGATATGATTTAATAAAAAAAATAAAAAAATTTACTAGTTTTTTTTTTGCTAGTAATAATTACAAAATTCACTCGTGTCTAATAAATAACAGTTGGTTTGCATAAAAATGTACTAGTATATAATGAATAATCACCAGCATATTACAAACATTTACAAGTATTTAATGAATTCTTATAGAGACATATTTTTTTTAAAATCACTAAAACAGAATAACTGCTAGTGTAAAGTCACAACCGGGAAAACAAAGAACTGAATAGTTGATATGTCAATTACAGATACCATAGAAGTTATTTTCATATATATTTTTACTAACAATGGAAAGTTATTTAGTATTGGAATGCTGATGTATTACTATTAAATAAACAAGTAGTATAAATTTCATAGGAATAACATTAAATGAGTAAGTACTAAAAAGGTACCGTATATCTAATTAAATACTAGTACTTTATGGAAAAGATAGTAGGCCTGTAAACAAGTAGGCATTAAAACTATAGGTTTTAATAGTAAGGTCATTGAAAATTGAATCTGAAATTTTTATCTGAAATGTTCACATATTAAGAAATAAATTTGATTGCACTGTTAATCATAGTACATACGGCCTTTGAAACTTTTGTCAATCATAAGAAAATTTAGATTGGGATCATTTGAGTGTTTTTCTTCTTTATTCACAACCAAAAAAAAAAAAACAAAACTTGAGAGATATTTTTGACAGTTCAAAGTCACCATACAAAAGAAAGCCAAAATCCAGATTGCTGTCAGAGAACAGAGCACTTTAAGTAATTTAAATATAAAGACAGAATGTGGCGGATGGTTGAGAACCACTGCTGTTTAATAATGTATGCTGTTTCAGCGCTTGGCAAATACCTTTCCCATACCGTTTGGTGTGTGTGTCCATAACTTTAATGTACTGTCAGTCTCTGTTTATTATTCTTTTACAGAAATATGTGTTATATGGCTGTAGTATCACAATGTAAAAAACAGCCATGAATTTTCTGATATAAAATTTGCATTTCGTTCACAGACATTTGTGTCAGCTCTTTGATGAGGAGTCGAACTCGTCTTCAGCAGTGGACTGGGTAGACCCAACAGTTCTAGTTTTTCCTGCTAAAAGGCGATAGAACAAAAGCATCACTGCTTAAATTGACTAGGAATACATTGAGTCAATCTAAGGCCATATATACTTGTGAAATAATAATAATTTCATATTACAAAAAAATTATAATAAAATAAAATTAAAATAAATAAAAAACGTGAATCGAAAATTTATTTGAGAAATAAAAAATAAATGCTAACAAAAATAAAGAATTGGAAAGGGAAAAGTTGATAAATAAAAGTTTGCGAACAAGAGCTTCAAAAAAAAAATTATAATAATAATTTGTAAAAACTTTTATAGCATTGCGTCATTTTGATTTGCTTTTTAGGCAACAGTGAGTTTGCGATGCTGTTTGCACTTTGAACTTTCTGCACTTTCTGCACGTTTCACTTTGTGGCCCCGATTTGAAAAGGGGGTGGAGTCAAGGTAACTTGAGCGTTTACAGCCCCTTGTCAAAACAGGTCCACAAAGTGAAACGTTAAGTGGTACGTGAAAACAACATAGCAAACTCACGGTTGACTAAAAAACTAACCCAAATGAGCATTGCAGTTGTCACAGTCACACAAGGAAGACAAATATGATTATCTCTTTTCATCAATTTATTCACAACAATATAGAAAGTGCAGTAGGATAAGCAGGCAGGTGATATTCTTGGTAGGAAGGCAGACGTGTAACCAGTTCACAAAGTAAACAAGGGTCTTTCTGCAAGCACCAGAGTATAAAGTCACTTCCCTGAATCACAGTATGTGCATCCACAGGTTATGAGGAAACGTCCTTGGGAGAAGGGAAACATGCACGGAAGAAGGCGAGCCAGGGAGAAGGTAAAGTGAACCATCTGACATCGATTCCAGCCACTGACTGACTGATTGGAATCGATGTGGTTACATGAGGAGTCCTGATTACGGGTGCAGGTGTGTCATATTAGAACTCAGGTGAAGGTGCTCGGGCGTGATGAGAGGTGGCGGGAGATGGGGAGCGATGATAGGTGCTGAGGGAACATGATGGTGAAAGGGAATGAAAAACGGAGCAGCAGGAACGACAGCAATATATCATTTTGTTTTGTTTTTTATATGCAAGTATTTTATTTTATTTATTTTATTTTTTTTTTGCAATTTTTTATTTTTATTTGCAGTTTTTTTTTTGTTTATTTACAAATTTCATCTTTATTTCTCAAAACTTAATTAACCAATCGCAATTACTTTTGTTAGCAAAATTTATTTTTATTTCGCAAATTAATTTTCGCTTTGGGATTTTTGGAGGTTTGCATTCATTTTATTTATTTATTTTTTGCTTAGTACTTTATTTTTTGTTTGCAAAGCTTTCTTTACTTTGCAAGTATTTATGGCCCTAGATTGACTCCACAGAATACTAAAATGTCGCACTTCAGAATGCAAAGACCTTTTAAATGTTAAAACGGCCAGCCATACTCTGACAATTTGCAGCTGTAATTGGTCCACGTATCTTTGCCTCTCTCTCTCTTTCTCCACCCCGTGGTTCCACCACAGGCATTATTAACTAATATCACTTTTGAATGTTTTTCATCTATTTTATCACTCGGCTTTTCAATTGGTACCTCCGCTCACATATCCAGCCTCATCTCGCGGCCCAGCGGAAGAAAACGCATCTTCCCGCCCGCGCGTTTACCTCAAGGCAGCTGCGTTGTTATTGTAATATTCATATTTCTCTGGATTTACAGCCGCTGGATATTGAGTACAAAATCCATTATCATTTGTATATTTTAATTATGCAAATGAGGCTGCTCAGCTGGCTGGCTGATCCTGCAGGGAAGC